>NW_015114326.1:87811-90196 GCF_001443285.1 Poecilia latipinna | reverse complement strand
TAGAAATTGAAGACGGGAGGAATCGATTAACATCAAATCTGGTATGAAAAAAAAATCCTGTAAGTCATATCATCCAGCCTTATTCAACATTCTACATATTAATTAATATTCACATTTCTTTGCTGGTATTACCTAAAAGTATTGCATTTTAATATCTCACTTGAATTCCTGATCTACATGCAAATACTTGAGATAACGTAAACACAGAAAAGGGGAAAAAAGGTTTGTGAAATGTAAAGTATTACAAATGAGATTCAATTTTATTGTAGGTAAAAACAGGATAGCAAAATGAACAGTGAATATATAATATACTTCCTAGGTCAGACATCAGACTTGTTTGTCTTTACTGGTGATGAAAACTGGTCACTGGAGGAGAGAAGACCAGCTCAGCTCAGTCCAGGATGACTGCAGTGTCAGGGTAGATAATAAAGTCTGCAGGTAGATTTTTGCATATCTGGTTCTAATTTAACCAAGTACTGTAAATAAAAAGTTAGTCCACGTGTCAGCTGGTCCAGGTGCTTGGGTCCAATGGAAAGTTAATCGGCACAGCGGCTCAATCATGGCTTAGAAACACATCACGAGGTGTTGCGATGCAAACCTGAAACAATTAAAAACAAAACTAATACACGTCCATATTTAGCTGCACAACATTATCAAAACTAATTGGATCGGGCTGAAGCGTTGCTGCCCTCGGTTGTTCTTAAATTACCGTGCTCGGTATCGGAGGGGCTCTCCGACTGCATGTTAAATGTATAATTGTCATATAAACAAAAACTAAGGAGTTGCCTAAAAAATAATTTCATACTCCGTATAACACAAACGCATCAACACACATATGACTTACCTTGTGCCAACTAGCTGCCTCTGTTCTCAGCCTGTTCCTGTAGCAGTGGATTTCCTCCCGCATTATTTTCCTCCAACAAATTATTCCACTGAACAAAGCGCGTACAGCTCTCCTTTTTAACCCCAGTCTTCCCGTTTCTGACGTTGGATCTTCAATATCTTCAAGCTTTGAAATAGCAGGCAGCTACAAACCGTGTGTTAGCTTTAGTGGCTAAGTTTTGGCTACGGTCCACTGTCGCCTTGATATCAACAGAAAAATGAAAAAACTAAGCACTGAATGGTACCAGCTAATTACTGGACACAACGGCACACCACAAAACTCAATTGTTGTACCAGTAGCTCGCAGATATCTTAACCTTTGCGTCTTTTTCATGGTACATATTCAGCTTTGGCTAAAAACAATAGGAGCAAACAGGACCTGGAACCAAACTATGTGGCATAAATTTAAACGGAAATACGTCACCACCTCTCGTGGCATATACCATAGACATACTATCATCGGCTGCTCCGGCCATAGAAATAGTAATATAAGAGTAATATAAGAGTAGACCCCGCATTGGCTGCTCCGGCACAAGAAATACGGTGGCCATCTTGGAGTGATCGTCCCTCCTACTTTGCTCAACCAAAACAGCAGAAGATGCCTCAGCACTGAGGGATATTGTTGTTCGGATCTATGGATTACTGAGGTGAGGGCTCCACAGACAACATTTCACAAGTAAGATGGACATATCATTGTGTATATAGTGTGATTAGAATATTACTTTACTGTATTTATGTCCACCGGCGAGATACCAGCTATTAGCTACAGTGCTTGGTGTAATACGGGTTCAGCCCCGCCATGAAGGTTAACTGAGATTCCGTAAATCTAAAAAAATTAATTATTCTCTAACATTGACTTAGATTATCTGACACAAGGGCCTATATTAGAAATGAAACAATATAACACATATTATAAAACTTATATTATGCATTGTAACATTCACCAACAAAGTTTACACAGGTGGTAAAGACTATTATTTATATTCTTTCACTCTGTCAAAAGTAAGATACATCCTAAATCTTCCGTTTTTGTTTTGAAAGTTTCATAAAGACACGATATGAGGAAGAAGAGGGAGATATATATATATAAAGAGAGACGGATTCACTGCAGCACGGATGAATCTCACATCGGATTTTGGACTCATCAGCTGAAAAACACACACATATATATATATATATATATATATATATATATATATATATAATTCACTATTAATCATTATTTATTTGTGCCATTATTAATCTTTATTTATTAGTGTTTGTATAGTTATATAAATATATATTGATATTACTAAATAATTTATTAAATAAATTATGAACGGGTGTGTGCTTTGTAATATGCTCTTCATACATCGATATCAGAATATTCTATTCCTATTCTATTGTTATAGCTTCTAAGCATATTCAAATATGATGAACTATGTATTAAAAACATACTTAAAAAATACAATTGTTTGTAAAAGTTGCTTTGATAGATGTTTGAATATGGTTTCCAGTAACAAA
>NW_015114326.1:63662-83109 GCF_001443285.1 Poecilia latipinna | reverse complement strand
AATCATCATAATTGGTTAAGGTAATTAAAAAATAGATACTTTATAGTACAAACCACAGGGTGAAAATAGCAATATAAATGGTTTTATTATATATTATTTTTCCATGATGACATGATGCCTCCCCTGACCGCACGTCACTGATGTATATAATTTTATTTTATTTTTTTTGCTAAGTTTCATTGCTTAGCAAAGGTTTTCTACAATGTATAACTGTGGCTTTCTTCTGTTTTTTCTACTTAGTCTTGTTTCTTACACTTCTCTATCAATCATTCTGCAAATATGCTTCTTTTGCCCCTTTATGCTCTTTGATTTGCTAAGTTTCACTTCTTCAAATATTTCTGGTTGTGTACTAATTTCTGCTTCTGCTAATTTATGCTGTTTGCTACGTTTCACTGTTCAACTATTTCAACTATGTCAATTTATTCTGCTTTCTTCTACTTCTTAAGCTTTTCTCTAATTTTCTTGCATTTCTGCAGCAGACATTCTGCAAATATGCATTCTCACGGCTGTTTCGCTAGGAACAGCTATTTTTCTAGTTTAAATAGTGCCAATTTACAACAACTATCATCTCAAGGAAATGTACAAAATACATTTAATTTAATCACACTTTACATTTCAACTTATCCTAGTCATGTAACAGCAAAGAAAGTTCAGTTTACTAGTCAAAGTAGTTTGAAAGGTTTCTGCAGCAGACAGAAATTGAATTGCAGCATTCAATTTAATAAGGATAAATAAAAAACTCATATACTGAGTGTAATCACAAACTTTTATATATTTTATTTTTTTATAACATTTCTTTTACATGAAATTTAGAAATGAACTTAGTAAACTCCCTGACAGAAGGAAATACAACATGTAACAGAATGTTCTTTTTAACTTGTGTTTGCATCTTTGACACAAAGCCAAACTGAAAGTCACAATATTACAATGTCATATTACATTGCTGTTTTTTCCTCTGCAATGGTGTATGCAAATGGAGAAATGTTTCCATGTATCAGTAACTGAACGGGAAGTCAAACAAAGAGTTGCCAGTATCACTGGCTCTGAAAAAAATTTTTCTTCTGCTTCGACATAACTGACATTCAAAGTGCTGATGATAAAACAGAAGTTTCCTACATTCATGCAACAAGTACAGTATTTAAATAACTGGCACCAAAACTTTATCAAGCATGGCTGCTGTCATTAGTGAACCCACCCATGCTGGGCAGCAGCAAACCTCAGATAGATCAGATGTTGATGCACTCATTACCATACCTCTGCCCCAACTGCAGAAGCGTGTTATCTGTGGTTGCTCCCACATGTCCCTGCCCTACTGGATAAGTTCACTACAGATAAAACAATTTCTACAGAAGAGAGGTGGGACAACCACTATATGAGATAACAGTAACTACAAAGTCTCCACGGTTTGCTATAGGACAGGCATCTCATTATTTTGATTTAAATATTGCCAGGTTTTACAGTTCGGTACCATACTCTGGAGAGGTTTGCCTTAGGTGTGACAATAAATTTGCACTTGCATAACCTTTAATTGGAAAAGCTGAATACATGCTGGAAATGGCACTGAGCATAATTGCAGGATGGCTGTACTGCATATTTTATCTGCTGAACATGGATGACCCAGCTTCCCTTCAAAAAGTAGTTAATCTGATCCTGGATGATGACTTAAACCTTTTAGTCATTTTAGTTGCTATTTAAACCCATATTTATTTTGGTTGACTTCTGCTCCCCTACCTAACGTTATTGCATTAACAAATTAGTGAAGTTGAAGGAAGTGCTGGATATCTGGAGATTGCACCACACATCCACATATAGTATTTCTCTTTACACAGATCATATATATTGATTATTTTCCACTTGATTCCAGATTAATTTCTAACTTCTACAATACTAAATCACAAACAATCATTTCTGATCACAGTCCCATTTTTCTGAATCTTAAATTGGTTGATCCAAGAAAAGCAATATGTAGTTGGCATTCAACACCAATCTTCACGAAGGTTTAGAAATTAACATTACAACACATATAGCACAGTTCTTTACCAACAATAAGGGGAAGTGAATCACACAATACTGTGGGAGACACTTAAAGCATCACTAGAGGGCAGATCATTCCCTATGAAGCTGCATTGAAAAGATCTAAATGAAGCTGACCGAATCAACTGAAAAAGAACTTCAAACAGCTGATCTTGTCAATTGGAGTTAACTGCTCCAAAAAGCTGACAACATACAGTACTTCTTAAATTATTATTTAAAGGTGTTGTTGGCTCCAGTGGCCTTTATTGGAAAGTAGTTTAACAGGAAAGATAGCAATGAGAGAGGACATGCGACAAATGTCGCCAGGCCAGGAAATATACCTGTGACCACCGCCATGAGGACTAAGGCCTCAATACGTGGGCCGTGCTTTACCACAGCACCTAAGTACTTAATTTAAAATATGACTATAATGCCATTCTAGGAGAACAAAAAGGCAAATAACTTAAATTTAAATGGAAGCATTTTGAACTTGGTGACAAACCACAGAAGTTGCTGGGAAGACAGTTAAAAGGAGAACAATCTAAAGGAGTTCTTAGCAATTTCATCTGCCATTGCACAAAGATACCAGCAGAAGGAAAACAACCAAAAGTCAGGAGGCTCCTCCCAAAACACGTCTTTCTACACTTTGCTCAGACGCTTGTCTAGAGCAATTCTGATGCTCTGTATCAAGCATTTTACTTATACGTGCACAAGCATCTAACTCAAGGCGTTGGATGTCTTTTTAATGCACAAAACATGATAAATGTGGCCTAAAAGTAGCATTTAAAAGGAAGCTGTAAAAGTAGCAACAGAATGCTATAGAATCAGAGAGAAGGGGCAAGTGAATGACAACACTATGAAAAGCGTTTGTGAATAATTAAAACAAAAACTGAAATATTTGGAGGGTATTAATAATTTTTGGCCTGTCTGGTGTAATATAGGTGCAGTGCAGTTATAAAAAAGAATGACCTTTGATTTGTTTGTTCAAAAAAATCAAAGCTAACCTGAGGCAAGTGGTGCTATGAGATGTGAGAGTCAGAGGTTATCTTTGCAGCAACTCTGTGTGTGTGTGTGTGTTTTAGCTTGTAAGGCCGATTTTCCAATAAATACGACCTTGTGAGGGCTCCCTGCTATTAGGAGTCTTAAAGCCTCATAAAAGGAAGTGCTGTTTTTGGGTCAGGTATAGGGGATGGGTTCGACTAAATTAAAAGGAATGGAATATAATGCAAAGTCCAGACAGTAAGAGGTAACGTGTGTGTGTGTGTGTGTGTGTGTGTGTGTGGTGGGGGTGTGTCAAGGGTCATGTGGAAAGAGACCCTAGGCGATGCCAGGGGTTTGCAAAGATTGTTGTCATGTTATATTAACAACAACAGCCCTATGAGTCTGTTTGTAATTTTCCAATCAGGATTTTTGAAAAGACAGGATCAGACTGTGTGCAATAAAATACACTTTTAGAACAGACAACCTGAACCATTGCTAAAAAAAAATATGTTTTTGCAGTTCTGTCAATTAAGTAACAGCTGCTTTCACATCATATCGTCTCTGATCTCTTGAGAAGTCTGATTTCAAACTCCCTTTCCCAACACAAAATAGAACTTCACCAATATTATGTCCTGAATCACTTTGGGAGGAAGTGACAAACCTGTAGCTACTACAACATCGATTGTAAAGAGTAAACTGGAATGAGAGTGAAGTAGTGATATGATGCAAAGAAGCAGTTGCTTAACGTGTGTATTACATGCGCTCCTAGATCCAAAAGCATATAGCATGATGAGGATGATGCTAAACAGGTTTTCTTGTTGACTGAGCATTTAAAGCATCTGGGCAGTCTGATAGAGGACCAATATATGGAGTTGAGCCAGAGAGGGAAATTCCCACATGGTTCCCATTCATATTGCTCAGGTGAGCACTGCATTTTGTTTGCTATGCCTCTTTGATTGTGCAATCCCTGCTGCACACTCTGAAAGCACACATGGCCCAAGATCTCAGTGGTCTGACTTTGCAATGTAATGGACCAAGTGTATATGATGGGAGGTTTTGTGTTTATTTGTGGAATATGATCTGAAAGGGCTTCAGCTGAATTCAGTTCAGTCAGTAGCAGTATTAAACAGAAGCAAATGTATTTAGATCAGGACAGGGGGGCGGTATAGGGGAGAAAAGTGATGACAATTCTAGGGGCCCTCCACAATTTAATTATTTATTTTTTGTTCATAGAAATTAAAAAAATTGGGGCCCTGTCAGTTACAAAATTAATCATATTGTGTTTTCAGAGACTGTTTTTAGCAGTAAAAAATTTATGTTCCCACTCCCAGATCAAAAAACACACATCCATATTTGCCCTGAACACCCCCTATCTGCGTTAAATGGTTTGTTCCTGCTTGGAGCGCTTGAGAGTGACACTGTTAGCAGCAGTCATTGGAAGACACGAACAATTGTGGCAATTACTATGCTGCCAAGAAAAGTTATGAAATCAGGTTTTCAAAAAAAAAAGAGAGGGAGAGAGAGAAAAAGGCAAGAGTGTTAATTTATAACCCAATTTTTCTCCGAGAGGTGGGTAGACTGTGAGATTATCAACTATTTAGCATAATTAGCTTAGATACAAACTACTGTTTGCCTCCTTTTCACTAGCATTTAATGAATTAAGGAAAAAAAATACCAACATATTCATATATTTAACTTGTTCCTTGTGCCTTATACCACTTAACAGATGAGTGAGTCAGCAGAAGCTGTAACCCACGTCCCTCCTGACCTGTCCTCTCCTGAGTGAAATTAAAGCGACAGTATGTAACTTTTTATAATTTTTTTTTTCACATATTTTTTAAAAATGTCATTATGTTGTGACAGTCTGGTATGAGAGGTAATCTGTGAAAAATCTATTTCATCTGCCTTCAACCAGTGCTAGAAACAACCAGTCAGTGGCAGGAGAGTTTCAGTGCTGTCAATCAAAATCCCCTGATTTGTGCCATGCTGCAGCTAGCATAGCACAGAGCTGTGCAGATTCAAACTGTGCATGCTCAGTTTAGTTAGCATAGCTACCAATGACGGCAAATAGAAAAGTCTGCTGAACCCAGGCAGCTTGCTTTAGGTGGGAAGGGACTGAGGGAGACTCAACATTAAGATAAAAAGCCTGGCAGCAAGCAAGTTATCAAACCAACTGTTACCAGGAGCAACATATTCAGCATGTTCAGTTAAATTTACAATGATTCACAATGATTCAGACCTCTTGAACTTTTCTGATTCTTTTTGTTCAATTAAAACCACAACATTTAATAAAGTTTATGTGATAAACCAGCACAAAGTAGAGTGTGAAAGAAGTGAAAGCAAAATATTGCATCATTCCAGAAAAGTTTTTCACTAATAAATGTCTAAAAAATATAAGCTGTTTTTCCAGAGGCTATATCTATTAGGGCACAGCTGATCAATATTCTTACTTTGATAATAATTAGGTGAAGTACAAACAGACCCAACTTTTTTTCAAATGTAAATTAAAAGTGCTCTTACATAGCATTCTTTATCATGTGAAAATAATAGTATATGATGATTTTTTCTTCTGGAAGTGTCTACATCTTACCAGAAAGAATCACAGAAAGAAAAGAAGAACTGTGAAGAACTGAAAAGCTCTTCCTCTTCAAAACTTTTTCTTCATGAATCTCATGGTTCCATTTTGGTAGAAATATTCCTACCAGACCCCCCCCACACACACACACCAAGAGACTTGGTTAATTTGCATTAAGGAAGTGATGTGTTTAGCTGGAAGGTATAACACTCTCCATGTCTAACTGACATATTGCTTAAGGTAAACAGAAATATCCACAGCCAGAAGACAGCTGTTCCCAATGTTCAGCTTCACTGTGAATTTGTCTGTCTGAGCTGAACATCCGGGAGGAAGAACAATTTCTCAGATAATATTATAGATCCACATAATTCATGTCAAAATGATGAGGTTGCATTACACACTGACACAAGAAGCCAATTGTTTCTTTTATGATTCTTACGTTGGTCTTATACAAGTTCTTTCCATGTCTTACTAAAGGGCAATTCGGAATATATTGGGAATACATTTTTAATAACATGCATCAAAACAAATCAACAGAAAATGGCAGAATTTGTAGTTTCTTTGTAAAAATCTCTAAAAATGGAACAGAGAAACAACTGGAGAATGGTAGCCTGGGCTGTTGCTCATCCGTAAATAGAAGCTACCACTTCTACTTACACATGATTGATATCTATCTATCTATCTATCTATCTATCTATCTATCTAGAGATAGATATCTATCTCTATCGCTATCTAGGTCAATAGATATCAATCTAGAGATAGATACATATCTATCTCTAGATATATATCTATCTCTAGATAGATTTAACATTGACTCTGCCTGCATTGGTCCTTGGTATGTAAACAAGACGGTAGCAGTTTTCAAAAGGCAGCACCGACAGGCAGACATAGCTATCCAAATGCGCTACAGTAGAAAAATCTGATGATTTTGAAGTGGCACAGATCGTCAGAACACCAGCTCTCTGAAAAGAGTCGAAATTCCCATCACTATTTGTCATCTTGTTTTTTTAATGACTCCACTTGGATTGATTTAATAACATACGATGGTTGTTATTAAAATTACGCATTCCCAATATTTAGGGATTTTACAGCTGAAGAGGGCACCCAGCAATAATTTCGCCTATGAGCACCAAAGTGGCTCTGACTTGACACACTGCTGCAGAATGATGGATTACCTGCTCAGCACGGCTTTTTTTACATCAAAAATCTGTCCTGAATGGATTCCCTTCTGGTTTTGTTCTGTTCCTGGTGATCAGATCACCAGGGATGTGAACTATTTCTCAACACCTTTAATTTCTAATGTGAGTGTCCTGAACTACTAACAATAACCTAAACATTCAATACTGTCATTTGCATATACGTCTACATTTTGTCTCATTATTGCTTGTGACTGACAATAAATTGAAATGACAAAAATTATATCACATAAGAACACTTTGGATTTGCAGATGGAGCTCCATGTTGAGAATCATCTCACAAAATGTAAAAACTTAAGACATTCCTTGGCCAGTGTGAAGCCTGTTTAAGAGTATGGAGGGCAGACAAGAGAAAAAAGGAAAGGAAGGAAAAAGTCAGTACCCTAAAGAGGCAAAAGAATCAAAAAAGAGAGCGAGGAGGAGGATTAAGGCTGTGGTGCCGGCCAGTCCCACAGAGGTCATTCTGGCCTGCTCTGGTCACATTAAAGACCACAAGACCCCCTAACCCGAGTGAATGGACCCAGTTCAAGTGCAGGCACCCTTCGCCAATAGGCCATACAGATTTCACAAAGACACACATACACGCATTTTGTCCAGTGTCCAGTCATCATTACTTTCATGTGCTGACATGGGTTGTTGGGCGGCCTTTCAGAGACCTTTCATGGGGTAATAGGCTCCCTCACTGAATAAACTTGTTCTTTTCACAACACTCTGGCTCTGTGGGATGCTGGTAGGGGCAGAGGAGGGGGAGATGTGGAGGCCACCATGTCAGCCTCAACACGAGATACAAAACACTTAAACTTTGCAAAAGAACCAGTGGTTTTGCCCCTATTTTCTCAGTGTTGGCAGAAGCATGATGTTTTGTTATTTTGACCACAAACTTATGTACATATAAGTAAAACCTGACTCTGAGACAGGGAAATGCTGAACTATAGACTTTTTAAAGCACCAGCTCATGGAGGCTTTACATGTCAGAAGAATCCTTCAACATCCTATTCTGGATAAATTGACAAAATAAAACAGGAGAAGAAAACATTGCATGAATGTAACATTTTTCTTTAGATTCTTCAAATAGTTTTCTCTTGAAAAATGAATTGGATTAAGTTGAATGAAAAGGTTCCTGGTTTAAATTCCTGCTGCTGGGGTTTCTATGAGTTCTATATGGACACTCTGACTTACTCCCACAGTCTGATTGCATATTGGATTGATTGATTTCTCTTAAGGTGTTTCTCCACTGGAAAGATTCACTCTAACAACAATAATGTCTGGTTCAGTCCTACCCCAGTTCGGAGCCTTTAGGATCAGTTCCTCACTTATTGTAGGGGTGAATATGGGCAGGAATGTGGGAGGGCTGTGAGCGTGCAGGATCTGTGGTTGTTGCACCGATGATGTTTGCAGCAACACTCAGCAATGGAGAACCTCAACATTCTGGTTCTGACAGATTCAAATAAAACCACATATTTTATTTTGTCTTATAAAAACTTGTTGCTGGCCCAAATATAATCAAAACAGTTCAAACTACCAGATAATTTATATCTGGTAGTTTGAACTACCAGATATATCTGGTAGATATATAATTTATATCTGTAAATATATCTAAATGAGTTTCTTGTATTAAAAGTGAAACATTTTGGATTTAGGATAGTGCAGTCAAAAGATTTACAGAGGAGACTGGAATAAATTGAGCCATTTTTCATATAGGATCACTACCTCAAGGGAACCTTAGTTTGATCGCTAACTTATCCTGAATATATTTCAGGATATTGTGCATCCATTCAAACAATCAGAATGAGTGCAAGCATAACAGTTTCTGTAATATCACATGTCCAAACAAATGTCTCATGGGCCAACTATGTTGAGCTCAAACCTTCCCCCTTTTTTTCTGCTAAGCTACAGCTGGTTCACCACAACAAAACCTGAAATGAATGCTAAGACTAGTTAGCATGGCCACTGATAACAGCAGATAAACAGTTTAAACAGATAAACAGACATTAGTCAGAGACACAACTTATCATTCCAGGGAAACTGTTCAGTGTCCTAATGGACACTGAGCATGATTAACAATGCTAAGACCTTCTCTTGGCTCTGGTTGTTTGTTTTTGACGCTTGTCTCCCACTTGTCTGGATTTTAAACAAGCATCAAATAGTTGAGTTCATAAGATCATTACCTTGATGATTTTCAACAGTGCTGTTTTTGTGCTATATATTCTAAATGTTGATGTTCTTTCCTCGCATCATTTTTGTTAATTTCTATTGATGGTAAGCAGTTATTTTTAAAGACTGCCTAAAACTACAAGGAGATTGCAGGAAAAAAAAAACCTCAATAGGAGATTTCTTCAGTGAAGGTCTTTCTGTAGTGTAGCTGTAGAGCAGGTGCCCCACAGGCAATAGTACTTAACACAGCCATGGATTCAATTCCCAACCTTGAGACCATTGCTGCAACTCTTGCCCCTTTCTCTTTCTCTGCCCGTTTCCTCTGATAACTGTCAATAAAGGCCATTAGTGCCAATAAAAAATAAAAAAAAAACTTTTAAAAAAGCCACAATTTACTAAAGACTGGTGAGATCTGACATTTATATTTCATAAAGGCAGTAACACATGAGAAACAAGTGTATAGAGTTGCTTTTTGATAACTCATAATTTTCAGTTACTCGTGTTTGAACTAGAAAAGGGTCAAGACATCAAACTTCCTCTGTAGCTGCTTATTATTTAATGATGTCAAATTTCAAAAAGTCAAGCAGTCAGTCTAAACCGAGAGTTAAAAGAAAACAAGGTTCTACATGGCTATGTTTCAGTCTAACTAGAGACAGCCTAGAGACAGTGAGATTATTCAGAGACGCTGATACCTTCAAATTCCTGTTGGGAAGGACCATTTTGGTTGCACACATGCATATACAGTAAGAGTCGCGTGGCAGCCAGGTGCAACTTCTGAAGGAAATAGGATCAGCATGTCCTCTAATACAATAAATACTGTAAGGGTTGTATTCCTCAACATCCCGTGTTATTCTTCTACAGAGGCAGAAAACAGTAGGGAGGAAAGTAAGACACAATGCTTTTCCTGTGACACCAAAGACCTTGAACATTGTGACAATCGGGTTCAATACTGAGGATGCAATCATGTTTGCTTATCTTCTCCTTCCGCCCTAAGACTTGTTTTCCCCAAGATGTGGCAACGAAGGAAAGTGAAGGACAATTAAGTAAACAGATGTCAGTCATTACAAATGAAAGTAACTCTTTGACACACTAAAATAAGAAAATAGATTGCCTTTCAATTGGGGTTCAAAAGAATAATTTACAAAATTAATTAATGAAACAGATTATGATAACAATGAAGGTACCTCTTAAAAGATTGAAAATATTTTGACCATAGGGACATATTAAACTAAGGCGTTTCCTCTAATTAGCATTCCAGATGTATCCAAGCTAGGACTCAGTCAGTCAGCCTATTTAAAGGGTGATAATAGTCACTGTGTTGTTTGGTGACGTGGTGTGTAGCCAGTCGCGCAAAAAGTGGGCGTGCAGCGCATGCAACGCATAGGGACGCTGCACCAGAGGGGGCGTCAAAACCCCATCTGGAGGGGGCGGCACGCCGTTTGATGTGTACGCATCCACCTGAGAAATGTAGCGCGAGATCTCCTTCACCTTCATGTACCTTCCTTCGGGTGGGGCGCCGATTTATGTTTTCGCATCCACCTGAATAATATGTAGTTACGACCCTGTGTGTAGCACACTGGACACATGGACAACAGGATGTAGAGGAAAGTGATGTTATTCCTGTCATCAAAGACATGCCTGGAGTGTTGCTTTGATTTTTCATGCATGTTTAAGAAATGACTGAATCTCTCCTAGTAACCATTCAGGAGTGCCTAAATTCTCCTCAAAAAGTGCCACCTATTCCCACAAAGCTCCTCCTTGGAGTAGCAATCCACAAGCTGAACTTCCACTGCACAGAGTACCCTCCAAGTCCCTCCCACTCAACTCCACCAGACTAGAGACTTTTGGCAGCAGTAATTAAACACCTGGTGGAGCTCCACATCTGCTGAGCTCATCATCCGAAGTTATTCTCAATGCAACATTCTGAAGAATGGTTGAAAACAGCATCACTATCTACAATAAGTCTTTGAAGAAATGCACAGGGTGACTTGAGTCTGTGCATGGTTTGTTGAAATTTCAAGACTATCACAGCATTCTGGAGAGAAATGTGGTGCCTAGTGTTAGAAAGCTTGCTCATGGGTCTTCCAACAGGATAATAACCCAAAACACACAGCTGACTAAGAATGGCCCAGAGCAAAACATTGGACTTTACTGAACTGGCCTTTTATGAGCCCTGATCTAAATCCTGTCGAACATATGTGGAGCTGTAACATCTGGAGAAGGCTTTCCCTTCAACTGGAGGTAGCTGGAGCGGTTTGTCCATGAAGAGTGGACCAGGATACCTGTGGTCAGGTGCAGAAGTCTAACTGATAGTTACAGAAATGGTTTGATTGCATTTATTTCCTCAAAACATTGAGCAACAAAATATTAAGTTACAGGTACCATCAGTTTTATCCAGACCTGTTTCATGAGTTTGTTTTTTAAATGATTCAAAAGCAGTGCTTTTTTAGTTAAGTTTTTAGTTAATTTTTCCTAGCGTTACAAGCCTGCAGAACTGCAGGCTTTGCTTGCTCCCAGTGCAGCAGGGAACCATATTGTAACTATATGGATTTTTCATCCTTGAAAGTTTTTCTTCTCCTATGGTAAAACTTATTTTGCAGTTTTGCTCAAAAAAACTCTGATAAGGTAGTCTGGTAGAAAAACCCGACTGCAATTCAGACTAATGAGTCCTGACCTCTATTGAAAATTAAAATACATTGTGGTTAATTCCTAAACTATAGGCCCCTTTCCTAAAAAACATTATATAACTTAATCCTTGCTTGATTCTCCATCACTTTTACACTGGCAATGTCTTAGATTTTTTGCTACACCACAACAAATCCTCCTACATTATAAGATGGATTAGCATAGAACATCTATGAATTGTGCCATTAAAACTATATGGGGGAAAAAAAGGAAATTCTCTGAAAATTGTTCAAGCAACATAGCAACAAACCACTCAGTGCTTGCTAACACAACAGTTTGTTGTATATATCTCCACCATTTAACATAATTGGCTAGCTTTGTCCAGCCAAAACAGAGATGAAATGTCATTAAGCCTTTCAACCGGAGCACGTTGACATTGATGGGAATATAAAAATCACAAGAGGTAATGAAGATGAAGAAGACCAAACAGAGGAAGAGGATAGAGTTGGCCGTAGGAGCTGGTGTTTGGGTTGCCAACTTCAGCTTCATAAATGAAACAATGTATGACACATACCTCTGGTCAGACTGTGTGATCAAGTAAGTACTTCTAAAGTTCTGTGTCCTGGTCAGCAACAGCTGTTGAGGGTCAAGTCTTTCAACGGCAGTAGTACCATTGGTACTACTGCTGCAGAGTTCCATTAGAATCTTAAAGACCTTCATGCAGTGTCTGTCTGATGTTTCTCCCAGTGCTTTTCGCTCCGGCAGCAGCAGAGTTTAGGCACTTTGTGGCTAGAAACTGTTGGCACAGCATTTGCAAAGGCAACGATCACATGTTAGAGCCTTTGTCAGTTTTCCTTGTACAAATGATTCAGTCTTCTGGAGAGAAATATTGGGGGCACAAATGTAGGTCCTTCAGAAATTGTGTTCATCTCAAGCTCTCGTGTAGGAAATGATCCATTTCCATCTCACTGTTTTTGTTTCTTTTTCTGTTTCTGTTTGTTTTGTCTTTTTTTATTATAACCATCAGTGACACAGTGTGGCATTATCTAAAAGTACACTAGTCAAATGCAATATGATAAATAACTTGGGTAAAGTTAGCCTGTCTTGTTTACTCTCTAGGTTCCAGTACAGAATGGACCTAATGACATTATCAACCCAACACGTGAAAAAATGACGACCTCCATCGGCGAAAAATATAACAAAAGATATACTTTTAAAAATAATGAGTTTTGGCGTAACAGTAATTTTTTTAGCTAATAGGACAATTACAACATATCTAGGCCAACATGTTGAACTAATCCTTGATCACTTTAAAGATTAAAAAATAATGAAGTGGCCCCCTTCCTCACCAGAGGAGGACCTAAACCTCCTTGAGAACTTGTGGGGCCTTCTTAAATGGGAGTTTTATGGTGAAGGAAAACAGAACACATCTCTGAACAGTGTCTGGGAGGCTGTGATTGCTGCTGCACAAATAGTTGATCAAGAAACTGACAGACTCCATGAATGGAAGGCTTAAAATGGACATTGAAAAGAGGGTGGCTATATTGGTCACAGATTTTTTTTCTTAAAATGTCAGAAATGTTTGTCAATTTTGAGTTGTATGTTTATTATTCTCACCTTGACGGATGACAATAAACAAGTGAGGTAAGAAAATGTTCTGTTTTAATTATGAGTGTACATAATAATTCTGTACATTAATAATTGCCCAATAACCATGCACAATACATCCCGTTTCTTGTAACTCATAGTAATGAGCTACTTTGCGTTGGGCTATCATATAAAATTCCATTATAATGTATAAGTTATAGTTATTGTAACATGACAAAATTAGAAAAAAATATATATATAACTTGATTTTCAGTCACTGGTTTCATTTATTTAAAGTGTACAAGATCACAAATGCCATTGTCTTTCTTTATATTAGTTGACTTAAATTCTGAAGTCATTTCATAATCCTTCGAGGCTCGAGCAGCTCAAGCCTTGAAAGAGATATTTCAAAGAAGGCAATTTAAGCAAAGAGCTTCATCCACTTTTTTAAAACATTCACTAAGCAATATAGTTTATTGCAAATTAAACATAGAAATTTTACCATCTGAGGCAACTAATTGGAAATACCTTTTTTAGTCTGGTCTTGTAAAATGTGCAATGCAGATGCTGTCAGATTGGTGTAAAAATATGGGTTACGTGTTTGTAATGCCTTCAGAGGTTTTTGCTGAAGACCAAAGTTAAAATGGCTGCAGGGATAGTCTTGTAATAGTCAGAAAGTATGCTTTCTGTCCATTGCAAAAATGCCTCTCAAGAGAGAGAAGAGCAGCTTGAATGCAACATAATGAAAAGTTTAGGGTATTTAAAAGGAACCAGAAACCCAGCTGCATAGTTTAGTAACCATAAAGCTGAAATAGCAAGGGATCTATTTCATTTTGTCAAAATGCTGAGCCCAGATCATTGGAAATCAAGGTGGAAGTGCTGATATGATAAAGGAACGCAATATTTCTGTAGAATTGTTAAAAAGGAATTTTTGATCTTTGAGAGAAAACACCTAACTTGTGATGTCATTGTTTGTACTTCCATAAGTTTGACAAATTGCTGTTAAGTGCTAATTTATTCACTCTGTAACTCAATCAGATATTTCATTCAATATTAAGTTAGGGGTAATATGTAAAAACAACTGATAACATGCTAATTAGAACATTTTCTTCTCATAGTCTCTGTAAGGCTTTTTAAAGAGCCACACCTGTTCTGTTAGTGTTGGTACACATCCTAGCTTGTGGGACTTGCATGGGAGTAGTGTACAATGAATGCATACCAAAACAATGAAAAAGATCAGGTAGTTCCAATCAAACAATTGACTTGATAATGTGCTTCACCTTCCCCAACAGTTTGAATTACTTCACAGTTAACTGTACATGCCACTTGCTGACCTAATTCGTTTGGGTTAAATACCACCAGTCACTTTCTGCCCTCTAGTTGGTTTAAACCTGATACGGAGAGGTAAGTATATTAAAGGGCCACTATTATGCAAAATTCACTTTTGTGTTTTTCTGTACATCCATACGAGTATTTGCTCCTGCTAGAAATAGTTCAAAGGGGAAAAAAAACACCTAGCTGATTTTTAGGGATAAGTAAACTGAACTGGCTTGTGCTCTCTGAAGTCCAAGCCTGGATATCTAGACAGATCCTCATTCTGGAAGCAGTCAAGTACTACACAGTCTTTCTTTGCAGCTCCACTCCATGTCTGATCTGCAAAAGGCAGTTCAGCCTCTTCTGGAAAGTTCTTACCATTACCAGATGCCTCAAACAACCACCAACCGCCAGCTGTATTCCTCCAGAGCTAAACTAACTGAAATCTGTGAGAAAAAGCCATTCACTCTACAATATTCTTACCTTGACGTCCTTGTCCCATCTACTGCCTCTTCTATTGATCCACTACATATATTTGCACATTTCCAAATTGCAAATAAAACACTTTTGTAAATAAACCAACACTTTCTTGCATCCAAGTTTTTGAAGGATGTCTACATGTTGATCAGGAAGGTAAACATGGACATGACAGAATCATCAGCCCAGTCTGACCCAGCAGAGATACTTAGAAATTATTTGCTAAATATGAAGCCGCTTTCCAGTCCCTCAGTCAACAACAGAGTTTTTCCAAGTCCAGCGTTAGACCCGTTACCGGTTTGAGTCACAAGCTAAACAACAAACGTTCCTCAAGCTTTCTGACCTGCTTTAGACAGACTTCATCCATATGTCTACACCCGACCTGAATTTCAACAGCCTTTTACATGAAGAAAATAAAACAGAAATCACAAAGAAACTACATTTATGGAACACTAAACAAGAAAACAAGTCTCACTGAATTTAACAGAATGATGCTTGCAGTTTCCTCTTAATGGTTCCTACAATGTCTGAAATACGGAGTTATTCAATTCTGAAGTAAAGGACAAACTTGCATGTCGGGACAAACTTAAATCCCTCAAAGAGCTAATCTATTTTGCCATCTGAATTGACAATTGTTTTGAGAGAGAGATACTAAGAACAAAAATTAAACAATCAATCTAACATGCTTTCCTGTTAGAAGTATCTCAGCTCAGTTTTACGTTCTGCCAACATCCAAAGGGATCCATTAAGAAATGAGACACTAGTTTCAATCCAAATGAGAGACAACATTGTTTTAAGGCTAAAGAGTGCCTGTGTGTTGAAGGGGTGTCATGTTTCCTCATGTTCGGCCAAAATGGGGAGCCCAGTAGATATGGGGATACTTGTGAAGGTAATTCTCCCTGTTTATTCAGTTCAATTCAAAAATACTTTGTTCAGTTTAAATGCAAATTAAATGTTGTTGTTACTCATATAGTACATGTACCATCAGAGTTGTTGTAGATGGTCATGCTGTGAGCAGAAAACTCCAGTAGCAGACATTCTTGTAACAAAGGCCTCTGACTTTCACTTCCAAGGTACAGAGAGATTTTAGTTCTGGTGTCCACTTTTGACTCATTCCTGCTTTATTAACCACCAGAAACTTCTCTATCACATCCATCCGATGCTTTAAAAAGACCTGTGATAACACAATTGCTGCCCTCAGTTGCACTGCAGACCAGAACTGCTGGTTGGCTAAGGAGAAAACAACAGCTTCATAATGCATATCTGGACACAGGTTGCATGTAGGGACAAACCTAAATTCTTGGATATGATTCCATATCCAAGAACCTGTCTCTCAGACAGCCGGTTAGGAGCTCTCTTAAAGCCTGAGATGCTTTGTGAATAACCTTTATCTTACCAAGGTGAAAATCTGAGATAAATTGTAGGATTCCATAAATTCTAAGAATTTTCCTAAAATTATGTCACTAGGAACCATTTCCAGTCTCAGGATTCCTTGTGAATATGGGCCCAGGTCTTTAGTATCTTTCACAGCACTAAAGGCCTGGGCCCTCAAAACCAACTGTGCTGCCAGCCGGCTGTATTTGATACACAGCTGGAGTGTGGGTTACCTCAACATACGTAAATCAATTCACATGAGCTGTGAATACCTCACTTTTCGAGTCAGGAGAGTAACAGCAGTGGGATGACTTCAGCCACCTTGCTGCCTCGTTTGTTTAATAAAACACATAAGATATTGTAACCGCTGTAATAGCTCACTTATTATCCAGAAAATAAGATTCTAGAGTTATATTAAGTTAATATTGCTCTTAAATGGAATGAAGCTATGAAATATATTATAAAGATCACACACTAATTCCTTGGACTGCCTTTAACTTTGATTAGAACACATATGCTGTGACTTTTTTTCAATAAGGTTCTGCAATGTTACAAGATTTATTTCCTCCATTGTTGCATTAATTCTTCACCAAGATCTTTTGTTGATGATGGGAGAATCCAACCAATGGGCAAAGCTTTCTCCAGAACATCACACAGATTCTGACTGTGGTTAAGGTCTGGACTCTGTGGAGGTTGCGCCTTTCATAATTTTAACCTAATAAATCCTCCTGACATTGGCATTTCGGAGTATCCCCTGTCTTCAGAGAAGCAACAGTCCATTGATCAAATAACATGGTCATTCAGGTGGTCAGCTGACCTCATAGTGTTGCTGAACCTACACATGACCAACTGCAGCGACCCCAGATCATTGCGCTGCTCACACAGGTTTGTACAGTAGGCACTAGGCATAATGGGTAACCACTTCACCTGCCTCTCTTCTTACCCTGATGCACCCATCACTCTGGTAGAGGGTAAATCTGGACTCATCAGACCACATGACCTTCTTCCATCAGTCTAGAGTCCAATTGTTATGCTTCCTAATAAACTGAAGCCTTTTTCTCCAGTTAGCCTCACTAATGCTGCACAGCCATAAGAAGAACCACAGGATGTGCCTTTCCACATAGTTGTTTAAGAAATGAAACCTATTCATTGTACTGTCTGGAGTTAAATATCTTGTTCCAGCTGAAAGACAGTGGTAACACTTTATTTGAAGGGGGGTGAATAAGACTGTCATGACACTGTCATAAACATGACATAACACCTGTCATGAACATTAATAAGTCTTCATGAATATTTATGACTGTTGTCATAAAGTGTCATTCGGTAAATCATGACACTTTTAATACAAAGTTGACATTATTCAAATTGTCTTTGTTATGACAACTTGTCATTAACCAAGAAATCATGATCTGACATAAATTTGTTATAAAAGCATTACTGATTAAACTTTAAAAATTAACTTTATGTAGTAATATTATAAAGCTCTGCCATGTTGTTTACTCTTTAATTTCTTAATTTAACTGATCCTAAAGTTTTACAGCAAGATGTCTACAAAGCACTTATGAACTTAGCATTTTAAACATTATTTAAGGCTGTTTTAACCCTTATGCGTGCGAGGACTGAGGCAAACATAGAGAACTATGGCAAATGATAAAAGTTTTACGTGTGTGGGGTCGGTTGGACCCCATTTCTAAACACAGCGGTTAAATAGTGCAATACACCATCTCCACCAGTGAGAGGCAGCAGTGCACGAACAGGCGTGCAGTGTGTTGGTGAAGAAGAAATCTTCCATATGAGGTATGTGTCTTATTAACTTTACACTTTCTTTGGGGAAAATAACATTGACTATGTTCTCTTTCTTTGTAATGTTGGCTATGAACAATTCAAGCCAATCCTACCTTGCTGTAAGTTAATGTTAGCTAAAGTTATTAAACTCCATTACTGTAACGTTAGCCCTTAATATTAAACATATTTTAAAGACAGTCAAATTAATTTTCCCCTCCAATTTTAATCTAGCAAATTAAAAGCTAATATGTTAGTCAAAGTTATCCTTTACATGCATTATTTAGCAACTTGGCTGATGTGACACAGTTCTTTGCTTTGGCAACTTTAGCCACATGAAGACCCATGTTAGCCTAAGGACACATGGTGGGGGGACAAAGTTGGCTAATGAAGACATGCTACGAGTGTGGAGGATGATAATAAGGACCTGCCACCAGAGAAAGAAGTTCCTGTTTGACCAAAGAGAAAGAAGCAGATGAAATATTCCTCAAGAAAATTAGGTAAGTCGTATTTGTGTTAATATTTTCACCATGTGAAGTGGGGTGGGACAGTCAGGTAAGTTGGAAATGGGGAGCAGGAATCAACATTCACCAGCTGAGTTAAGCTATGTTTTAGACAACTAAAACTGATGTTAAATCTATTTATTTATTAATAAGCTTCTTGCAAACAACCATAAGTTCGAGTATCTAGTTAGAAATAATTTAGAATGCTCATTAAGTAAAAAGATGCATTCATGTGCCTAAAACTATATGTTAGTGGCAGTCTGTCTGAACTTCTGCCAGACAAATATTTGATCAGAATAATTTTGTTCAGCTTTAGTTATTATGCTACTTCTATTAAGAAATAATTGTATTGCACTTTAGAACAACCAGTCATGTTAACTAGACATTTGTTTGCCAGTCTGACAGTGTGCAGCAAGGGACATTTTTGAAATGGTATTTAAATAAATGCTGGAATATGATGACATTGTTTTTTGTTTTTGTTCTTTTTTTAAGTGACCACAATGAATAGAGTCATCACCGACTATGAGAATGTCAAGAAGAGATTCACCAAGTTTGAAAAGGCTTTCGCCATGATTAACTATTGCAAGAACAACTGTAATTTCTGAGCATTTCTGGACACCTTCAAAGAGCTGCTTCCAGGAAATGAAGACAAGAAGATGATCTCCTGTTTTCAGAGCATTACAGGAAGACTATTACGAAGGAGATGGCTGACATAATCAAAGCAAAAAAATGTTACTGTTGAAAGAACCTATTTTCTTAAGTTAAAGAATAAGTAATTCTGTTTTAGTTTTTCAATTAGTATTTCAGAGTAACAATATACTGACCAGACGTTAAACCCTCTGTTATCTTAGACCAAGTTATTTTTT
>NW_015114326.1:58963-60280 GCF_001443285.1 Poecilia latipinna | reverse complement strand
CCATTCTGACAGTGTGCAGCAAGGGACATTTTTGAAATGGTATTTAAATAAATGCTGAGTTATGATGTTTTTGTTTGTTTGTTTGTTTTTGTTCTTTTTTTAAGTGACCACAATGAATAGAGTCATCACCGACTATGAGAATGTCAAGAAGAGATTCACCATGAAAAGGCTTTCGCCATGATTAACTATTGCAAGAACAACTGTAATTTCTGAGCATTTCTGGACACCTTCAAAGAGCTGCTTCCAGGAAATGAAGACAAGAAGAGCATTTTCAGAGCATTATAGGAAGTCTATTATGAAGGAGATGGCTGACATAATCAAAGCAAAAAATGTTACTGTTGAAAGAACCTATTTTCTTAAGTTAAAGAATAAGTAATTCTGTTTTAGTTTTTCAATCAGTATTTCAGAGTAACAATATACTGACCAGACGTTAAACCCTCTGTTATCTTAGAACAAGTTATCTTTTGTTTTATTCCAATAAATTCAAATTTATTACAATGAACAAACCTTATTCCAAAGGTTTGTTCTACAGCTATGATGGTAGTTATAAGTTCTTCAGTGTGTTTCACTTCACTTGAGGTAAGACTTAATATCAATGACTCTGTTAGCATAGCATTTGACACTGTAATAACACTAACTTGCATCTTTATAATTGTTGCTAATAGTTTCACTTTACTTGGAGTTAATAGTAATGACACTTGATGACATCTTCATAACTGTTGCTACTTGTTTCACTTTACTTGAGGTAAAAGTTATTAATGACACTGTAATGACAATGACATTTTCATAACTGTTACTTGTTTCACTTTACTTGAGCTAAAAGTTAATATTAATGACACTTAATATCTTCATAACTGTTATTTGTTTCACTTAATGACACTGTAATGACACTTAATGACATCTTCATAACTGTTGCTACTTGTTTCACTTTACTTGAGGCAAGAGATAATATTAATGACACTGTAATGATACTCAATTACATATTCATAACTGTTACTTGTTTCACTTTACTTAATGACACTATAATAACACTTAATGACATTCATAACTGGTGCTATTTGTTCCACTTTAGTTGATGTAAAAAAAAATTGTTAATGAGTCTGTTATTAAATCATTTGACAGTGTAATAAAGCTTAGTGAAATCTTTATTGCTTGTCCTACTTGTTTTGCTTTATTTCAGGGAGTGGAAATATTAATCATTGTTTTGTTAATTTTTTTGCTAATGTAATAATTAAATCATTATGACTAGTATTATGACAAATTTATGTCAGATCATGATGTCTTGGTTAATGACAAGTTGTCATAACGAAGACAATT
>NW_015114326.1:49336-56296 GCF_001443285.1 Poecilia latipinna | reverse complement strand
TATGGAGCCCATTTCTAAACACTGACCAGACGTTAAACCCTCTGTTATCTTAGAACAAGTTATCTTTTGTTTTATTCCAATGTACAAAGGGTTTGTTCTACAGTTATGATGGTAGTTATAAGTAGTCCAGTGTGTTTCACTTCATTTGAGGTAAGACTTAATATCAACGACTCTGTTAGCATAGCATTTGACCTGCAATAACACTAAATTACATCTTTATAATTGTTGCTACTAGTTTCACTTTACTTGAGGTAAAAGTTTATATTAATGACACTGTAATAACACTTAATGACATATTCATAACTGGTGCTACTTGTTCCACTTTAGTTGATGTAAAAGAAATTGTTAATGAGTCTGTTATTAAATCATTTGACAGTGTAATAAAGCTTAATGAAATCTTTATTGCTTGTCATACTTGTTTTGCTTTATTTCAGGGAGTGGAAATATTAATCATTGTTTTGTTAATTTTTTTGCTAATGTAATAATTAAATCATTATGACTAGTATTATGACAAATTTATGTCAGATCATGATTTCTTGGTTAATGACAAGTTGTCATAACGAAGACAATTTTGTCTAGATTAATGTCAAGTTGTCATAACAAAGACATTTTCAATAATGTCAACTTTGTACTAAAAGTGTCATGATTTACCAAATGACACTTTATGACAGTCATAAATATTCATGAAGACTTATTGATGTTCGTAACAGGTGTTATGTCATGTTTATGACAGTGTCATGAAAGTCTTATTCACCCCCCTTCAAATAAAGTGTTACCAAGACGGTTGTCTATGTAGTAATTATCCAATAGGAGGCTTATACTATAACTCAGTTAAATTCAGGTGGCAACTGTTTTTTTGGTCAGGCAGGATATATTAAATGTATAAAGGTGGCATAAATCTTGGCTGGCGCCTGCTAGGCAGCCAATCTAGGAGCGCCATTTATGTAACTAAGAGTAAATCCAAGAGTGGAGCAAAATAACACTTTAGATATTAATTCTGCAGTATTACCCATATGATTTCTATGATATAAAATAATGCCTGTCAAGATTTATTTGATATTTGAGCTATTAATATGAGCTGTTTTAAGTGTTCTTAGAGGTGGTCTGACATGTTCAAAGCTTTTGGCTATTCATGGGCGGCTGTGGTCCCTAACTCCCTCAAACACAGGGGATCCACTGTAATAACATTTTGGAGGACACAAGTATATAATGAACAATGTAGTTAATTAGCACAATATTATTGCACTAAACTGATCACAGGCATGTAATTTAATATGAGCTCAGACTCATTAAATAACTGTTAATGACAATTAAGATATATTAAGTGTGAAATCACAAAGAGTTATTTTCAAAACTCTTATCCAAAGCAGATCTTTCCCTCTATGCTTCAATAATGTTATCAAATATTAAATTAATGTGAAAACTTAAGTAGATCAGAGTGCTTTTAAGTGAAGGGAAATGATTGCGTGTGAAAATAAGAGAGGGAGTGCATATTGGAAGTGGTAGTACAAACAAAAATTCCGAATAGCCTGGCTTTCTCCCTTCAAATAAAAGACGAGTGAGTGGAAGAAGGATGAATAGGAGAAAGCAAAGCAAGAGAGGAGGCCGTGTGCTGCTCTGGCATGCAGTCTGTGAATTACCACAGCAGATGGTGTGTGTGCGTGTGTATGTGTGTGTATCTGAAACACAAAAGCCCAGGAAGTGGCGGGTGAGTGGCATGCTGAGGCTCGAGCCACAAGACCTCTTGTCAATCAAGGCCCTTTACTGCCTGTCTCACTGAGCAGCTGGACACACTGTCTGCTGCCGTCAGTCACAGACCTCAGTACCTGTCTCACTGCGGTTGGCTTCTAACAAGCTGCTTTTACACTTCTTTACCGATCCCATAAGTTTCTTTTGTCCCAAAATGAATTCATGTGGTGAGCTATACCCATCTGGCTCAGCTTGTATCACTCTTTACTACCAAGGAATTAATTAAATCAGTCCCATGTATTTCAGTAGTAACCCAATCAACTTGATGTGAATTATTTTCCTCTCATATTGAGCTCATACAAGAGTGGAAATATGATACACCCCAGTTCCACCCTCATGTCTGGACTACACCTCAACTGGAAGAAACAGTAGCTAAACAAAAATAATCCATAATCCAGACACATTTCTCAGTCTCACATTGGACGATTTTAAAATATTTTTTTGCATAGAACAAGTATTTCAATTCTTTCTCAGAATTGAAATACTCAATCATTACCTGGATTAATTAAACCTGTTTTGAACTCATTACCTGTATAAAAGACACCTGTTACTAAGGTAACCATAACACACTACTCCATCGTGGGTTAAAATCCTACAATGTATTAAAGGTCCCCAGTTCGTGTCCAGCCCCATCTGAATTAAGATGACCATCTGGACTGTCCAGAGGAGGCCTGGAAAGGTCATGAGGTCATATGAGACCAAAACAGAACTCCATTCCAGTGAGTGGAATGAAGTCCACTCACTGGAATGGACTTCAGTCATGCTTAGGGGCTGACTGTCTGTAAAGCAGGAAGGATGACTGCAGTGTACTGAGGAGAGCCTGGGCGGTTCATCTGTTCAGAAACAGAACATTTAGAGGGAACTGGCAACAGGCCATGAAACCTGAGCAATCTGAAGATCAGTATGGAGGAGTGGACCAGGACCACAGGAGACATCTGACCTCTGACCTGGAAACAAAGGGTTCTGGAGCAAATACTAAGCTTTGCTTTCCTATCAAATACTTATTTCATGCCATAAAATCTTAATGAACTACTATAAATTATAGTAAAGTGATTTTTTTAAAAAATTGTTATTATTTTGGATTTTCTCTGGTACTGTTGAGGTATACCTTGGATGATAATCATAGACTTCTCCATTCTTTGGAAGTGGAGTAACTTGAAAAATCAACATTGTGTCATACATTTAAAAAGAATACAAGTTTAATCTATTTCTTAGTATTGTCATTTGTTCTCATTCTGAGATAAGAACACATCATCATCCACAGACAGGGAAGAATCACAAAGAAGCTCCTGGTGGTTTATAATGGTATGCTCTGTCATTTGGAGTCATCTTGGCTATTATTTAAGATGATAAGAGCATTTTGTGGGGTTTTTGCATAGAAATTTACTTTGTAATATTTATGTTTAAGAACCTTATTTGTTTAATTGATAATTTCTACAAGGATTGCTCTTAAACTCTGTCCTTTATGACTATAGATTTAGAAGAAATGGCCTTTAGCAGGAATGATTATTGAGGCTTATTAAGTGTTCTGAGAATTATTCATTGTATTGAAAGTTGTCTTTTTTTTCACAAAAAGAAACCTGTGACATAGAAACAAAGAGAAAAGTTTGTAGCTTATTATACTTAACCATTTGACCCTCTATGAATACTTACAGTGTCATGATGTGTAGTTTTAAACTGGACCCAGATGCAGAGAGGCAGAGGCAGGTTGTAGATGAAGAATGTTTAACACCCAGAACTGATGAAAAATTAGAAAAATCACAGGAGAGACAGGGAACCAGAGCAGAACATAAAACAGATCCAGGAGCAATACACAGAAGGGAAACAGCAGGGAGACAACAGGATTAGATTGGAGAAACCAGCAAAGAGGAACTGAGAATGAATTTTATATATACTGGGGAGGTTGATTACTGAAGAAGGAACAGATGGCTGATTAGAAATGGGTTCCAGGTGTGAAGGGAGGCTGAGGAGAGAGAGAGAGACAGAAAGAAAGAAAATGGCACAGGGGTGAAGGAGAGTACACGGGGGGACTTGGAAATAAATCTAAAATGAACAAATAACTAGACCTAAGAAACATAATTAAACTAGAGTAACAAAGAATAACTAGACATCAGAAATAAACATATTGAACTAGAATCACGAAGGAAGTACTGAACCAAAATAAAACAACAAAACTGATCTAACCAAGGAACACAAAATGATTATACTAGAATGAAATAATCAAAACATCCCAAGATCCCTACAGACAGGTGATGCAGTGATCACTGAGGTACAAAAAAAAAAAGTAAGCAACACATTTTTCTTCTTTTTTTTTTTTTACTTTACAGTCACACAAAGGTAAAAGTGGACAATCCAGTATGAAGAAATCTGCCTGACAGTTGAAAAAGGAAGTGTAGTCTTGCTGGATGGTAGTTGGAAGAACAAATAGCTTGAGGTTTCTTGGCTCACCTCAGAGGGATGTGGTGAGAGCTGAAGGGGCTCAGGAGGAAGGACAGCTTCACTGAAGCCAAAGGAGGCAACCACAATGTACTTATCTTGTACGTCTAACACAGTTTCGTGTAAGTGACTGCAGCTACAATAATGGATATTGCATGTTTATAATCCAATAACACCGATTTAAAAAATTCTCTGACCAGTCAAATGGAAATAAGGTCCTTTAGTTTAACTTTGGCTTAAATGATTCTTTGCTAAATGATTGGAAAGTAGCTGAACTGATTAGTTTATACTGTTTACTAATAGAGTGAATAAAGCAAAAGCTGCTTTATAACTGATAGCACAGTGACTATGTGGTTTAGGGTGAGTGGCTAACAATATTCCAATATGGACTATTCTGTTCAGATATAGTTCTTCTACATTAGATATGGTTCTGACATTAGAAGAATTGTCAGATGTAAAATTCTGACTTTATAATGCATATAATATATCTGGTTGGATGGCCTTGTTTGATGGCTTTTTACTTTATCATCACTACCTAATATTTAATTGTTCATGGTATCATTGGGAGGTTAGGAAAATGGCATTTATTTTCAGGATGACTTTGGCGTTGCAAAGCTACAGCTGGTTCACCACAACAAAGCCTGAAATGAATGCATGACCACTGATGACAGCAGGAAAACAGTTTTCCTGCAACAGTAATTCATTCCCCTGCCATTAGTACACTGAGCAGTATGTACACAAGCATGATTGACAGCTCCAAGACTTTCCTCCAGGCTCTGATTGATTGTTTCTGGACAGGGAGTGGTGTACTTCTGTGGAGGGCAGTGGGACACAGGTTTTTTCAAGAAATTAATAACATGGATGTTTATTTTATTATTATTTCTGGCTCACTTTTCTATACAGCATTGATTTTTATGTTTTTAGCGTTTTTTTGCAGCACTCTCTACAGGTACCACATAAAATGCCTCACAAACTGAAAATGAAAAGAAATTTGAAAAAAAGCACACCAGAGATGGTGAGCTAGACCATCTGCAGGTTTGGTCATGAAAAAAAGTTGTTTGTGTTTTCCCACTGACCTACCGCATGCAAAACTCCTCCATCTTGATGTAAATAATCATAATTTGAAGTTTAACTGGTGCTTGATTATAGTGGGACAACTTTAGTTTTTACATCTTGATCTAAATAAACAGGGAATAAATTTCCCAGCATCAACACATCCATTTACTAATATAATTGAAATGTCTACACTCATCCATGTTTCGTGTTTTCTGTTCCTTGAAGTCTCTGCTCAACTGTCCCTCCTGCTTCTTCACAATGCCTGCAATTGCTTCTTCCACTCACATGTTTGTACTGGTGGCCCCCTCGTGGGCTCTGTTAGACACTCCTTACATTGTCAGCTTTTGGTTGATCAGCTATGAAAGCTAATCTGAATTCTGCTGTGAATCAAATATTTGAAATGTGATGTCACTGTAAATTTTTAGTTTAACTGGGTGTGTATGACAGCTGAGAATTTTTAAGTACTAAATAATTTGATTTGCTAAACGATTCAGGAGAGTTAAGTGTGATTATAAATGTATTAATTCTGGGGAAAAAAGCTTTTGGATGAATAATTGTTTTTCTATTTTACACATAAACAATGAGTCTAAGACCTACGACCTCATTTGTAACTAAGACTACGTTCACACTGCAGCCTGAAGAGACACACTTCAGATTTTTTTTTTGCCTTAGTGCGACCTGTATCTGATCTGTTCATGACAGGCTGGACAACACAGATCGGATTTTTTCGAATGCAATCCAGGCCACTTGGATATGTGTTCCTAAATCCTATATATCTGATCTTTTCAAATGTGACCTGAGTCTGTACAGCCAGGTCGCTTTAATCTGATCTGAATGTCATTGATTCTAGACAAAAGTCTCTATTCTGCATTCTGATACACACAAGTAGGAAGAAAAACAACAATCATGGCAGACTATAATGAGGATTAAGTGTTAATGAGCTGGCTCTGGTCAGACAACTTTAAAATCATAAAATACACTCCCCATTAGCATCCAGGTTTACTTCCTCAAACACTGATGCATATAATGCTGAAAATGATAAAATATTATAAGTCATATAACTGAAACAGATACAGAGACAAGTAACAATTCCATACTTAATAAAATAAACCAACTGAATGCCATTTTTTGTTCTTAAGAGCTCTGTGGTTTTACAGTAGTTAAATGACACTTGACATGTAGCTATGGCTACACTGACTAATCAGCATTAATCTGACTAGTGTCTTGACTTCATATTTTATTCACAGAGATTTTGCAGAACTCCTTCAGTTTGCTGCTCCTACCTTGGTTAACATTTTTTATTATTTCATAAATTGCATAACCCAGAACCTTTATGCCCACTTTGCCTATCACATTTTCATATCTTTGCATATTTCCATGTTATTTGCATATTTGTGTGATGGTGCAAATTTTCAGGGGAAAGCCACTGGTTGTTACTCATCACACAACCAGTGTGCAACAGCAGCAGCTGGACAAGTGCCCAGAAGCATAAGGAGAGACGGTGCTCCAGAGACGACTTCCACCAAGCAGCTGGACTAAAACGAACAGCTGAAGTCACGCTTTGGAAAACTCCTTACTCCTCTTTGTTGTACGACGACATTAGGTAGCTGTTATATCTGATCTGTAGGTAGAAACCACAGAGAAAACACTGACTGTATGCTGACATTATGTGTATATATATATATATATATATATATATATATATATATATATATATAT
>NW_015114326.1:44080-45671 GCF_001443285.1 Poecilia latipinna | reverse complement strand
ACCTAGCCCCAATAATCACTTTTGTTAATGGCAGCTCTCTCCCTTATAATAACGAGCACTTGTTGCAGACTAGATAAATTTTAGTGGCTCGGCTTGAACCCCAGGGTGATTATTTACTCATTGCCAAAGAAACCTATGGAGCCACCATTTTCCTAGAACCATGCACATAGACTTTACAGTAATCAGAAGCAACAGTAGTAATTCCGGACTCAGAATTAATTTTAATGTCCACAATCATCAACAAAATTTTATATATATTTTTATTAGTAGCTTTAGCAGGGCTAAGTGACAGCAGCTTATTTCAAAAGATTTACCAAATTACAATTAACAGTTTTTAGATATTGGATTACAACCAGATTATCTATCCCTTCCTTATCCTATCACTAGATTTTCTAGGAGGCTTTGGGGAGCAGTTGGACTCATACCTAGTAGATGTAATGTTCCTTGGCAACAGTAATTTCAACGTTCTTGGTCAGAATCTTGTCTTGATGAGACAAAAATTCCCTTAAAATGGAACAAAGTTGATCCAGTCCTTTATATCCTTCAAACTCTTAGATCCCAATCAATCAGTGACCTTTGTCCATTCACCAAGTCCATTGCAGCAGAGTTGGGGTCTTTGGGGCAGAGAGCAGGGCAGCGATTGAATCAGGAATCCTGGAACTGTGGGTACATGGATCTTGTCCCTTATAGGTGGTGCGGAGCCTTTAGCCTGTCCATGGATTCCAGGGCGTAGTCCTCTGCCGTTTGGTCCTTCTGCATCATGTTAGCTCTACTCCGACACCAAGAACAAAGAACACTGTGCTTCCCCTTCTTAGAGTTTATATATCTTTCGTTTACATGTGTGTATGTGAATGGTATACATGACAACTCAACCGTCCACATGGGTGGTTCCTACATGACCTCTTAACCACCTAACACTTCACCCACTCTCACTTCTCTTGTCTTTGTCCGCTCATCCGCGAACATCTGTTTACACTTCTTCTTTTTAATGTTTTTACTCTGCTTCTCAACAGTTAGCATGTCTCACCCAAAAAGCCTCTTTTATTATAACCTAATACTCTAATCTGATTTATATTTCCAATACCCAATAATTAACATTTGATTACTAAATATCATTCCACTGAAATATAGACACCGCACAATTACTTAGACCCATAACGTGTCAACCAAAATCAGAATACATGTAATACATGTCAGATGAAATCAGATTACATGTCAAATGAATCGGCATATATGATTAAGACCTTTTATATTTAACTACCTTTACTTCTAATTATTTGATATCAAGTTACCAGTTACAGTTACTTGTTTCACCTGTAAGTACTTCCACAAGTGTAAGAGTAAGTGTAATTAAACCAATATCAATCATTGGTTAAACCAATATTAATTATTGGTTCAATTATGAGCTATTATTATTAATTTAAGTATTTTACTCTGGGTTTTATCCAACTACTCAAAATGTTTAGATTTTATTCTTTAAACCTTTAATCCTTTGAAATAAGGAATAGTCTGAACTATTTTTATACTTTTGCAGGCTGGAAGCTTACTTCCTCTTTCTTCAGGAAACCTGCTGGACTGGAAGCTTACTTCC
>NW_015114326.1:34359-37949 GCF_001443285.1 Poecilia latipinna | reverse complement strand
GGACCAGGGTTGGGAAATACTGATATACACTATATGTGTATGGTGTATACACACACTATATATGTGTATACACACATATATTGTCAGGAGGAATGGCCCAGAGACCAGAGAGTTAGTATGTTTAAAGCAACAGCAGAAGAGCATAAAGCTGTTACAACACTAGCAATGTATGAACTTTTTAAGAAAAATGTTAAACTTGAACAAAGCAGAGCAGAGAAAAATACAAGAACCCCCCCAGTGAAACACTGGCAGACAGAGAGGCGGAGCTGAGACACCTAGACACAGAAATTCACCACCATAGACATGACCTTAAATGACCTGGTACCAGTTAGTTTTTATAATTGACCTCATGTTTTTTTGTTGTATAGAAAATATCAGTATATAACATAAATATACAATGTAATTGTCAGAAATCTGGTGTTTTTGTGTGGTATTTTTGTCCTGGTTTGGAGCTGCAGGTTTCCACCAGAGGGTGCAGTTGAAACCTGGAGTTACAGGTCTTCTTCTTCACACCTGCAGTTCATCAAGTCATCAGTAGGATGATTTGAGGAGCTATAGCTGCCAGTAAAACATGTTTACCTTCATGGTGTCTCCAAGCCCTTCTGCGAGTTTCCCTGTGTGCTGATGACCAAAACTAATAATCTCCCTTGTGCTCCTTGTCATTGAAGCTTCTGTATTTGTTCCTATGTTGTTCCAATAACTATTTAACAATTATCTCTGGATCTTCATCTCCATGCCTGGGAACCTTCAAACAAATCTGTCAGCCTTTGATCACTCTTACCATCCCATTGGCTACACACCTCCAGGTGAACCGACTCTCTGGCGTTTATTCGCTTATAAGTAAGCGAGTAAGCTTCTCTTCTCATTACGCTTGCAGCAGCCATTTTCCCACTCACTTCTCGCCCTCTCAAAGTGTTGCTACTTTCTGAACAACCTGGACCAAGATCGTCACATTATCATTGTATAAATAAAACTTAAGCATTTTGCTTGTCTTTTGGGACAATAACCTTATGGGTTAGAAACCTGCCTAAAACCATGACATTAATGATGCTTCATTTAAAAGGTGTGATATGCATTATGTCTTGGATCACAACCAGTGTTTTTCAGTATCAACACATTTTTATACTGACATTTTAAACTCAAATTTTTATGAGTTCAAAAGGAAATAAAACCATTTTGTAGAAGATGTAAATACTGTAACCAGTTTCTTCCTGTGCCTATACCAGGGTTGGTGTGGGAGGAAAATTAAAAAATATTCTACAAATGGCAACTGACTTGCAATTTTTCTTGATCAATGGTAGCCACTGGGTCCAGAATCTCTCTGTAACATCTGCCTGTCTTAACTGGTGTATAATTTAACCTGAAACTTCACTTGTTGGTAAAGTGATGCAATGCACCTCTGAGGTTCCTTCATGTCAGCAGCCTTCACCCACCTTTCCAACTGACTGTTGGCTCAGGTTGCTTTTTCCAATATTCCAGTTGTGACATTGGAAATTATATCTAGCTTGTGACCGATTCCAAAAAAGCATGAATCCTCTAACTCAAAATGCAACGGAAGAAAAACCAATGCATGCATTTCCTTGTGAGCAGGCTTAGGTAAGACAGCAGTCATTTTTCCTTGTACTTGTCTGTGTGGGAAACCTAACAAGAATGCACTCACTTCCCACACAGCATTCTCTCACCACTTCAGCAGGCCAACCTGTTAACAGGTTCATTCCTGTTTATACAGGCTCATCAGTAGGCTTGGCCTACTAAATTTTAACTCTGGCATGTGGGAAAGGTTTTTTTTTTAAAGCTGCAGAGACAAACACCATCAGTCAAACACAAGCCCAGGACCATTTGGAATGACAAATGTAGGCCAGATTTACAAGGTATTCAACAAACAAAGACATGTTTTAATACTGTGATAAGGAACTCCTAAAAGCTCAAATAGCTTAATTCGCCGTCAAAAGAGTTATGCATTTTCCCCTGATCATGATGTTTAGAAATTCTTTCAGCATCAAATCTTTCCTCCCACGTTTCAACTATTAGAGACTATATTGCTGATACACAAAACAATGCAAACATTAAAAGGATAACATTTGCATTATCCTTTTATGAATAACTCATGTCTTTGTGGCAACACTAAGGTATAAATCCGATACTCTGCCCCTCACAGCAGGGTAACCAGAAGTCCTCAACGCCACCTTGGGAATAGCACCCAAGGAAATAGATTGCCAGTAGGCACTCAAGGTTCGTGACCAAAGAGAACAAGACTTTTCCAAAAGTTAATTACATTTTATTGTTTCATGTTTGTTTTTAAAAAGAGACAATCAAAACATAAGGAACCACAATAGGAAGGGAAGTGCACAGTACTGAGACCTACCAGCAGGGGAAGGTGGTCCAAATGGGAACTGGTTCCTAAAGTAAATTAATAAATCCAAAATAAATCACCCCAAACACTTGTGAACAGGCATTCAATCGTGAAGAAATCCCAACACCGGCCACTCGCACAACACAGTTCCAGTCTCCCTGGAGGCCCCTCCCACTATCTTCAGCTCTCAGCCTGGAGAAAAAAAGGATGGGGTTAAACAAGCAAATACAAAAAACAAAAACAAAAAAAAAAAACAAATGCTACAATTTAAACTTGGCCAAAGACTAAAAGGAGGTTACCTCCAACATAACTAATTAAAATCATCAATACTTTAATAGTCTAAAAGAACCCAATGCTGCTACCTGCAGCAAGGCTGGAAGCCACACAAAATAGAATGCTCCAAAGTAACAAATTTAACCCAAAAACCCTAAAGAAACCAAATGAGACAAAAATTTAAAAAAGCAGTTTCAAAAATGAAACAAAGTCAATTGATGAAACAAGGTAAACTTAAACAACAACAAAAAAAATGAAATCAAGCAGTGAAACAAAACAGCAGGGTCTCCAGCGAGCTGCAGCAGTGTCAGAGCTGAAATTAAATCACAAGGTTAATAGGTGATTTACAGAAGATGGTGGAAGGCAGAGGAAACCATTGTCACCTACCAGAGCTGGATGACTTCACCCCAAACCAGAGAATTCTTTCTGGCCCACAGCAGGAGGATCAGCTTGCCAATATGTTCTATATATGAATAACTGTCTTTTGTGTTATGGAGCTGTATGGGTGCGATAAAAATACATACCTGTTTTACGTTAAACTGCACTGGGAGGGTGAATTGCAGCCACACCCCAGTACCAAGCAGGAGACTTCCAGTGGTTTCTAGATTTAAACAATTCAAGTCAAACACTGAAATTGTAGGTCTTATACAGAAGGAGAAACATTACTTACCGATGTTAGAGTTTTAGACCTGCACACTACACAAGCAACCTTCCCAACGATGTGTGACCAAATGCCAGCATGAAGCAACCAGGTGAGAGTCTCCCTTTATACTCTCCACCCATCATGAGGTGATTAGGTGCCAGGTGTTTTGAATATTGGGGCAGGCTTCTTCCTGCTATCATACATTTAGAGTTCACTCACACTAATTACATAAAGGTGCATCTTAATAAAATACATTACCATAAGTAAACATAATAGACAATCATAAAACAAAAATATACACAGATTATTTTTCTAGCTCAA
>NW_015114326.1:17431-31713 GCF_001443285.1 Poecilia latipinna | reverse complement strand
GCTGAAATTAAATCACAAGGTTAATAGGTGATTTACAGAAGATGGTGGAAGGCAGAGGAAACCATTGTCATTGTAATTGCACTTGATTACCTGTCTGCCCTGAAGTTTAACCCTAAACTAAACTGCAGTAAAGAGACTGTAAACAATTTTAATTGTGCAAGAAAACTTAAATTATTATTGTTATTATTATTTTACAAATGTAGCTAAAATAAGAACTAATTCTGTCTGGTCAGGAAATCAAGCAGTGAAACAAAACAGCAGGGTCTCCAGCGAGCTGCAGCAGTGTCAGAGCTGAAATTAAATCACAAGGTTAATAGGTGATTTACAGAAGATGGTGGAAGGCAGAGGAAACCATTGTCACCTACCAGAGCTGGATGACTTCACCCCAAACCAGAGAATTCTTTCTGGCCCACAGCAGGAGGATCTTTCCTCTATAGGGCAGAATCAGCTTGGCTTGACTCAACTCTACATGGTTCTATGGTTTCCCCTTTTATAGAACAGTTGGTCACTGATTGGCTGGGCAGTGGAGTCACTGTTTGCATAACATGAATGTCTCCCTTACATTTATCCAACAATTTTTCAAACTCACAACGACTGAGAATATTCTGGAACTTTGAAGAACAATGGCAGCAGAATGTTCAACTTAACTTCCATATCCTCCATTGTTGTTGTATTGTGTACAAAAATACATCATTATTTTTTATTCTGGTATATCAGCAGTTCACAACCTTTGTTAAATTGTACTTGATTACCTGTCTGGGGAATACAGCTGCAAATTAGCATGTTTTGCTACAACCGGCTAACACACGTCTTTCCTTTGAAAACATCAATGAAATACCATACTCTGTCTCTGTATACAAGAAGGAAAGGTCTAACAGTCTTTGTGTTGTGCATACCTTCTGCTACTTTTTCACACTAGAGTCATTACTCAACTATAAAAGAAAGTGGCAAGAACTCTGTACAATGTAGTTGGGTTGGGTCATGGGGCTAGTATGGAAGATCCATTTGGGATGAAGGAGACACTTTTTGAATGTACACACAGCTTGATAAGTCACTTTCTTATGAAAAAGACTCGTGGCTATTGATAGACTACAACATCTACTATTTATTTCTACAATCTGTTGACATAAGTAGAAAAAATGAACAGGCTCAGATTTAGAAATTTTTCAAAACAGAATCAAACAGAAAATTCACATTTCTGATAAAAACACAACAACTTCTATTATACTGTCCTACTTAATTGTCATGCCCCACTGTGTTTATGTCTGCATGATCCACTTGCTCTACAGTTCTAATATCTACAGTCAATAGAAGTGCTAACATTTCTAATCCTGTAAAAATAATGCTCGGATCAGGCCTGTAAACCTGTCCTGAGCTGCTCTGTCTTTGTGAGGCAGCAGCCACTGTGCATTAGGACTGAGCCCTGCATTTCCACAGCAGTTCTGAAAGTCATTAAAACCTCCACAGACACACAACTGGCTTTCATTTTGTCATTATGGCCCCCATGAAGGCCCTGATTGTTGGTGGGGAGCCTCAGCCAGTGAAACAGTACCATGGAGGGGGAGGGAAAAAGGATGAAGAAGGGACCACACATGTCTGCATGGACAGGGGATCCCCTGCCACACTGTGGACTTTACTGAGGCCTGTGGGAATCAGCTGCCTCCATCAAGCAGCAGAACAAAATGTAAACCAGCCTGGGCACTTTCTCCTCGTGTGTTTTTATCTTTTAATGTTTGTTTTTCAGCTGATTGTTTTCTGGTCAAAGTTCAGATTTGATGTACCGGTTCAGATTTTTGTGTTTGCCGTGTGTTGAGAAAAATGTAACTAAGACTTTTTGCTATCATTTTAAATTAATTTGAAAAGTTTCTTTAACAGACAAAAGTAGAAAGGTTGTCTATGTCTTCAGTATTAAGCAACTTTCAGAAACGTATTTAAAATTATAACACAGGTGAAGTACGTGTGACAGGGCCTCTGAAGTTGCTGCTGGCTGGGAACATCACAGAGCATTGTGGCCTAACAGGGATGGGTTTCTGTAAAAAGCTCTGGTTCTAAAAAGTGAAGACTGGAGATGATTATACTGGAATTCTAAAACGCTATTAAAAAGATGACAGTCAGAGCACCTCAGTAAATACAGATCTTGTATTTACTAAGTGTGCAGTTGTTTGATCTCTATCAAGGATCTGATACACTTCAGATAGGAGATATGATTAATAAATATCTAGAGTAAATTCATACACAGGTGGCACAGCCAGCATCTTACGATGTCAGTGCCCCAGGGAAGCTGTGGCTGCCTTGGGGCACTCTGGGGCAAGTTACTGAACTAGCCAGTAGCTTGTGTGTGAATGTGTGTGTGAATGGATGAATGACTGAATGTGTGAAGCGTTTGGCGTCCTTTGAACTTTATAAGGCGCTGTACCATGCATTTACCAAGCATATCATTCAGTCCCACAATCTTCAAACAATTTAGACTCTGTTTCATTAAATAGATGAAAACATTGTACAATAACAGTTTAGTCTTATAAAAAGCTTTTGAAGTAAGAAAGAGCCTCATCAGCTGTGGCATCATGAAGGACAGCTGAAGTGGAAGGCTTGTTTAAAGTCAAATCTCACTGAATCAAAGCTACAAAGCCTGAGTGAAGCAAACACCACTGCAATGTTCTCGACTTGTCCTTTCTGATCTCTCACTGACTTGTCTGTCATGTACAGGGACTTTCTTTAGGATCCTGGGGGATGTATTAGAAGTTTTAACTTGAGTATTCGTTTGAAAACCACCTCCCTCCTACTCCACCCCTGATAGCAGTTATCAGGGTGGAGGAGTCATGCAGAGTGGGATTAGATGAGAAAGGAGTCACTGCTCTCTCTAGATGGAGCCATTTTATGCATTTCCATTACTAACCAGTTAAATACCAGTCTAGCTGTTTCATTCAAACTGTAGTAAACTTTGCTAAACATTCAAATTATTGTGGCGACACTAGATGGAACTCAGATTTTGTGGAACTTTAGTTTTAATAGATTGCTCAACAACGCCATCCTGGGAATTTCACCCAGAGAATATTACCTTTTGTTTAAGGCACACAGGTTCGATTATGCGACGGATTGAAACATCTGAGACAGTTTAAAGTTTAAAACCATTTAATTCTTTTTTTTAAAATGTTCTTTTTAAAACCAGTTTGAGAAGGAAAAACAAAGTCAAAGTAGAAGAGCTGCAGTAGCTGAGGTTACCGGCCGGAGGGGGCGCTATGGGGATGAGCGTTAATTTCTTACCTGCCGATCCACAAACACGCATACACACTCGCAGAACGAGGAGGAGAAGGAGCGCAGCGCAGTGGCATTTTACCTATGATCACACTTCAATTTAGATTTTCTGACCAAGATCAGCTAAAGTGCAGGGAGAGAGAACCACCAGGATATCAGCGCAACATGCACCAGCCGGCGATTTGTTGCCTTTCGCTGCCAGAGCCCACAGGACGCAAGCCACGCAGTGGGAGAACAAAGACGACACATGCCGGAATGAACGCCGCAGCTCCTTATATACATCACGCCCACCTTAAGTACCGGAACTTCTCACCTGGAAACTATTTGTGTGGAATTATGTACCACTACATTATGTTTTTATTTCAATATTTGTTTTGTTGGATCGTTTAAAAATATGTACAGTAAGCATCCTTCTGTCTCATGATGCCAGTTCTGAAGTTTGTTATTTGGACCGACTAGAAACTGCTTTTATTTCTCTATAGGGAGCTGCTGGAGTGTTTTCAAAAACACTCATAATAGCAGTCATTCTTCCACTTATTCAAAAAGTCACATGCCTAGCCACAGCATACTGATAAAGCAACAACTTTCTATCTCTAAAAATAGGTTGAGTAACATCCCAATGAGAATTATGCAGTTAAATCAAAACTTGTTCTGCTTTGAGCTTGCTTCAAAAATATACAGCAAAATAAAAGATGTAGAATGTGTTATCTGAAACTGATAGTTCTATCACTGTGTCAAGACTGGCTGAGTCTGATAGGTCTGAACAAAGCCTGACCACACAGGGTGGTCACCAGCAGCCTGTGGGGCAGATGTCTTTTGATGTTTTCTACACCATGACTATGGTGGCAGGAAGAACCTTGATACCGATCGGATCCCTCGAGCTTGCCAAATTTATCTTCCTTCACTATTTCCTAAAGCACAATCTGCCCTGAAGAGGAAGTTACTCACCTTTCTGCCCTGAAGTTTAACCCTAAACTAAACTGCAGTAAAGAGACTGTAAACAATTTTAATTGTGCAAGAAAACTTAAATTATTATTGTTATTATTATTTTACAAATGTAGCTAAAATAAGAACTAATTCTGTCTGGTCAGGAAACACCAGAGAGAGCAAATGTCTCTGCTCTTGCAAATATGTATTGGCTCTGCAGCCTGGAATCTGAGCTGACAGCATCATGCACTCATGAGACTGTTCTATTGAAACCGTCTCCAGTCAGAGGTTTCTTCAGATTTGTTGCAAGACTGACTGCTACTGGACAGGACTGCTTCCTGCTCAAAGTATCTTCATCCTCTTGGAAGATACTTGGATGATATGAATTATGATAACATTTACTTCCCTTTTTTCATTAAGAATTTCTGAATTTGCATCCAATTATCACACACATCACATACATCTTGACAGTGTGTCAGTTGCAGGTCAGAAAACCTGCAGGATTTGCTGAGTAATGATCACTGATAAAAAAACAAAACAAAAAAAAACTAACAAATCATAGCATTTTGTGTTTTGAAATAACAAGTACAGCTTGTTCAGAACAGATATGTTGAACAATACCATGGTTGTTACTGACTGAATGAAATAGACTGTAAAAAGTATATATTTTACAGCTCAAATTATATTTTATATGTTTGCCAGCCATGTTGGACTTTGAGGTCCAGGTTTCTTCCAACATTTAAATGTTTAACTTGTTAAATTTTCCACTTCAAACTCAAAACAGCTAAACTTTATTTTCCCATAATGATTTTGGTTAATGCACTTCAGTGCTCTGTTGGTAAATTAGCTTGGTTCCTATATAGTGTCTTTGGTCTTTGAGTTTTTAGAAAAGCACTACATAAAGTGTATTATTATTATTATTATTATTATTATTATTATTATTATTATTATTATTATTATTATTATTATTAAACGGGTAACTTTAAAAAAAATAAATGGAATAAAGCCCAGACACCAGATTCACTTGCACCAAGTGAGCAAGTGATTGCTTTATTGCTTTTTGTTATGTGACAATTTCTTTCATTACAGTTTTCTTCAGAAGTACTGATTTTAATTTGATATTAATGGATGCTTACAGCATTTGTGGAACAATAACATTTTTGAGAGTTTAACAGCTAACAGTGCCAATATCGGCACATTTAAATGCTTCTTGAATTGTTTCATTCAGAATAATCTCAGTGAATGACAGGATTATATGCTAACACATATTCAGAATTTTATCCTCGGCCCTTCTGAACTCAAACCTTTGAAAGCCTGAAGCTAAAGGAGCCCCTCCACCCCCTCAGTCCCACAGATGTAGATCCTGCCCCAATATACTTGCTACATCGTTAAGCTCTTCGCTGCTTTCACTGTCTCACTCATATTATTGTACTCTTTCCTTTCCCCTTTCTCTTCCACTCCTCAATGTTTTGTCTGCTTATGCAGTAAAAGCATGCCTCCCCCAGCATATTAAAACACCATGGTAAGGAGTGGGTTCATGTGGGTGGAGGCTGTGGAAGAATCTCACTTTGTGGAAACACATGCTAAGAGTATTCTCTGCAGGCTGCCACTTGATGACAGACAGATCTGAGTGATAATGCTTCACAGAATGAATGGGCCTGAACAATGCTTCCTCCCATGCTCCCTTAGTAACACTAATGCCACGTTTACATCAGACTGCTGTCTGGAAACTGCAGGTATTTCTGGATGTTGATTGGGGGAAAGTTCAACATTTTCAGGAGACCACCAAGATGCCATGTATCTGCTGTAGTTGCCAATACAACAGTATTGCTTATGCCAGGCATAAGCAATATTGGCTTATGCCAGGCAAAACTGGCATAAGCTTTTGACACTTTGCTTCCAGAATCAGTAACAGTAACACATCTCTGATGAACCAAGTGTTCATATAGGTCATCATGGGTCACAACAAAATGTTACGGTTTCATTAAAAACTGACTGTGTTAATGGGGCCTTAATGCAGAGCAGACTGAAAGAGAACGTCAAACATGAGAACAGGGCAAAGCAATGAATTAAAGACAAAATGTCACCAAAATATTAGTTTTGACTGTGTGGAAAACATTTTCTGTTAATCAACTAAAGAAATGTAATGAAGTAACATGTTTGTATAACAAGTAAAACTACATAATCTTTGGCAGTTTTTCTGGGGTTCCTCCCTTTAGTTTGTATGTTGTTTATGTTTCAGAATGATATTACTCAGTATTATGTGATGTCAGCATAGCCCTGAGACCTGCCAATACTGTCATATACAGTATGCAGTATGTATTGTGATGTGTTCCATTTACTTCATAATTCAGAACTTGGAGATAGAAATAATGCTACACCATCTATGATTCATTTGGGTAACAAGTGTTTAAATACATTTATATCAGCCAAGATTAAATAAGTTTGAGTTTGGCTCTGATTCCATCACCCCATGGTCATGCTTTAAGGTCAACTATACCTTCTAAACATGTGTTCTTCATCAGGAAGTGAGGTGAGAGAAGCAGGAAACAGGCCTTGACCTGCAGGATGCAGCAAGGTACTTTATGGCTTTTTTCTCTCTTGCTCTCGATGAAGGCGGACGCTTTTTCCTCTGCTCCCCCCCTGCCCATGCCTGCCCTGCTTGCTCTGTTTTTGTCCTGTCTTTTTCGAAATTTTTGGAGCCTTTCTTTGCACATCATCCAAATCTACAAATTATGGATCTGGTTAACCGATCCCTCAATGCGATTGATCAAATTTTCGACGAGAAGTCTGGGCACAGGGGAGCCCTCTTGTCCTGCGGGGACACACCCGGCAGGATTTATCCTGGTTTTATTCATGATAACAAGATTTCTGCTGTTTTGAGGTTGTGGATACCTGGATTATTGACAAATTTGTGACAGACTTGGCTGAACTAGCGAACACTCGGACTGTTGGTGTGGACAGAGACGAGGACTCTAAAACTCACTAATGGGAAGGAATCGATCTAGGAGAAGTTTCTAGTTTTGGTTCAGTGGAACGACCAAACTAATTTGGATGATTGGGAACTGAGATGTATCGGAGAGACTTTAGGAAAGATTGAAATTTATAATCTTCCCGACCTAAGACATTCTGTTTCTGAATTGGCTTTCCCCGTGTGGCCTTGGAAGGGTTGCATATCTCTAATCTCCTTGAAGATATGTAAACACAACGCTCTTCTCTCCTCAGCCCCTCCTGTATCCATGGAGTTGCGAAGCTGAGCGCTCCCAAGGACATTCCTGGATAGACAACACCTGTATCGGACATTGCTGGGAGGCTCAGTAACGTGGTTTCATGGCCCTTTGACATCACCGCCTTCACTCGTGTTTTTGTTTTGCCCATTGTTTTGTCTGAATGTTGCCATTTGCCCTAATGTGTACTTTCCTCTTTTTTGTTTTAGTTTGTTAGAAACGGTGGAGTACTCCCTATTTAACCCAGAAAAGAATTATTTTAGTTTATTAGTAATATCAGAAATTGTGGAGTACGCACTATTTAGATCAACATTATACAGCCCAGAAATGGAATCAGAATTAGAATTAGAATAACTATGAACTTGGAATCCAGAAATACTTAACAGGAACAGTCACTTCTTAGATTATATTACTTTTAACCCAGAAAAGGATTTAGAACAAACTTAGAATTGTGGAGTACTCACTTTAACCAAGAAAAGGAATTAGATCAGTCACTCTTTAGTTTATTTGATCAGAATCTGTAGAGTACTCACTATTTAGAAATGGAATTAGATACTTAGCAACCCTGAACAGGAGCACTTAGTTTACATACTTTAGAACAACATTAGTTTAGTTTTCTTTCCTCTTTTTTCTTTCCTTTGGTTTTGTTATTTTGTTTGTATTTCCTTTTAACTCAAGCACTTTGAATTGCCTTGTTGCTGAAAATGTGCTATATAAATAAAATTACCTTAACTTACCTTACTAGACAACTCATATTGTAGGATTGTCCTTGATATATTCTGCAAATATAACGTGTAAAGCAGCAGTGAAGCTCAAGTTGACTGAATTTTAGCTGCACTAAAGTTCCAGTTGCAACACATAAAGCCAATAAGGCTCTTCACTGACCAGAGCTGCATTAGTAAAATAATGTGATTGCAAGTCACTAGTCAGCTATTTGGTCATACACAATAAGCACCAAAGCAAGTGTCAAGTGATGCATATTAGCACAAATACTAATGTACAATCTGACACTGCAAATATCTGAAACAGGCTTGTTTTTGTGTCCATCAAGATTTATTTTAATCCTTTCAAGAGCAGACCACATCATTCTTAGGTATGTCAAGATTCCTAAAAACATGTGATTGTAAAACTCCGACTTCCTCCTCAAAATTCTAAAACATATGTTTGTTAATCGCCCTTCAATGTAACTGTGTGTGTTTCAGCATTTCTCACCATGAAAGGCCAATCATACCAACAAATAATGCTTTAACTTGTGGGGACCGGCTGCTCTTTATGGGGCCTAGACCCTGGGCCCTAGAAGAAGTGCTGGTTTTGGTTTAGGTTTAGGGCCAAGGTGTGAATTGAGATTATGTTTGGTTTGGGTAATGATCAGGGTTGGACTACAGAAATGGATGAAAAATGAATGAAAATCAATGCAAAGTTCCTGTGAGATAAAAATCTCCTGACATACTCCGTGTGTATGCATAGGCGTGCGTGCGTGCGTGCGTGCGTGCGTGCGTGCGTGCGTGCGTGCGTGCGTGCGTGCGTATGTGTGTGGTTTCCTGTCCTGTATGGCACTTGGCTGGTGTTGTGACAGATCCAGGGTCTCCCTGAGTTCTTGACCACTGAATGCTGGTTTGCCTGAACATTCACTGTAACCCTGAAACTGATTAGCACATACAAACCTTAGACATATATCAGAACATAATGCCCTCTGGTTTTGTGAAAAATGTAAGCATAAAACTCTAAACATGTTAATGTTGTGCATCAAAGGCAGCTGAGTTGATTAAGGTAGAAGTAAACCAGTTCCTTTGCAAAAAGCAGGACACTGAATGCATATTTGTTGTAAATATAAAAATGTAGTAGTTGTGATCTCTCCTCTGTTGATTAGTAGTGTTGTATTTAATGGTTTTCATCATATAGTTTAATGTGAATGGATAATGGACAATGGATACTGTAGCACAAAAAACATGCATAGTCATGTTTTCCTGTCTGAATGACAGCCAGCCTCGCTAAAGCCAGTGGTTTAATATATAACCACACCTGAAGAGTTTCTGCTTTCTTTCTGTTAGCTGTTTGTGAATGAATGAATTTTCATCGTGCAGTTCATTTCTCCCCCATCAAGTGTGTTCAACGTGCTGTGCTCAGACACGGCTCCTATGCTCCCTCTAGAGGATTCACACATTTTATTTTTTTTTAAAAAAAAGCACATTTTAACTTGTAGATTTCATTATTTGAACCACTGATGGGGAGAATGATGACTAAATATATTCCTCATATATGGGGGGAACAGCATTCAAGAAGCTTTCATTTCAGTTTCTGATTCCTGTAAATCCAGAGCCGTTACTGTATCTGTGTAGTTAGGCATTAAGCATAATCTGCTTAGTTTTAGGATGCAGATATAGCCAGAGAACTGGAAGTGAGCGTGGCCTCACCCTTTATGGTGTTTGATGTGCCGACAGCTGAAATGTTACGTGAGCTTGCCGGCGTTGATAAAACCATTTACAGTCACTTTGCATTACAGTCGGAAGGAACCAAAGGGCTGATCAAACAAAGTCATAGCGATGTGAGAGAAATCTATGCTAATATAACCAAGGTGTGGGCAAGGTGTGAGCGCTAATCCACCCACACTATGTAGGTGAAGAGGTGGCGTGACTGAACTTTGCAGGGCCAGAAGAGGATCTTGCTGTTTGGTTCTGATCAAAGAACACCTTAAATTAAAAAACATCTGTCTAGCTTCTACAGTGATCCAGTTCAGTGAAGGTTTAACAGATATTCTCACCAGCAGGCCAGTCATTACTTTGATGACTGGCTTGTGAGATTAATATCTCTACTTTTGTTTACACTCAGTTTGCCTGAGCCTCTACAATAGAGGGAGTAGGCATCTAAACAAAGCATGCAGACGCTTTTTCAGAGTGTACTTTTCGAACTTTCAGACCATTTTAAAAGCAAATCTCTTCAGCTCCTCTGCTGTGCTAAACGCACACAAAACAATTAGGTGTGAACAGGCCATTTATGTGTTTTAATCATCAGCAATAGCTTAGCTGCAGTGTCTCATGCTGTTTCTGCTGCAGTTAAAAAGATAACGGTGACCAAGCCTCTCCTTAGTCAAACAGTAACTCTAAATCCCCTCTGGATGGCTGTCTCCAAACGGTGAGGCCGTATCCTACCAGACCACTCCATCTGTGGCAAGCTTTATCTAGCTTCAATCAACATTATGAACATTTCTGCGGACAGAGCAGCTTTATTTTTGGAATATGAGAGAGGTTTGGATAAATTGAAAAAAAAAAAAAAAAAAGATTTTGAAATTATTTCGATTTTGAACAATATTTTTCCTCGGTTTATTAATTTCTCACAATTCCTCAAATTCTTTAACTTATTGCCAGGAAAACAGGATGTGATAGATAAAACAACTCCATTTTTTTTTCAATGAGCATAGAAGCCTTTTTATTCTTAAAAGATTTTTATTTCCTACGATGGACTGCTGACCTGTCCAGGGTGACTCCGCATCTTGCCTGTTGACCGCTGGATATAGGCAACAACTTTTAGGGATAAAAACGTGTAAGGTAATAGATGGATGGATGGACTTTTATTTCAGAATTAAATGGCATAACAAGCAAAAAAATAATTTATCTGAAAATGGTCAAGTATATTAACATTAACTAAAATTTAATAAAAAGCTGCAAATGTCCAAACAAAGTCTTTACCACCCTTTAGAGAGGTTGGGGAACATGATCACTAAATAAATGCAAAAGCTTCTGTCCCTGTGAGATTAACATTCAGACATAATAGTGCAATCAAAACCACAAATGCATCAGACGTGGGTTTTGTACCATTCTTAATTGCAGAGGCTTTTTAAAGCATTTCCTTAATAAGTCAACAGCTTTATCTTTCTGGGTTTCCTCTGTTTGCATAAGGTCAGGTGACAGACTCGGCCAGATATTTGTGAATGAACAACTGATTAATGCATCAGCAGAAATTCATGTCAGTGTATCTGTGGCGGTGTGCACACACTTGTGTGTGGGGGGCTGTCCATTCATACATTCCTTGCTCCCACTGTAACCTGAGCCTTGTTGGGGGAGGAATGGGAAGTAGAGGAACAGAGTGAGAGAAAGCCAGGCTGGAGTCTCCTTCTGTGTATAAAATCCACCATTCCAGATAAATGACTCAACTTTCCTTTTTGCCAAGTCAACTTGAATCAAAGCAGCATGCAGATGGACAGGAGGAGCAATTGAAAGAGGCCTGTTCAACTGTGGGATATTATGCCAGTATAATAAATAACCAATAATTATGTCTCCAGTTATCAGTTTATACATCTTTCATTCCAGTGTATTTATTCCTCTGAATGTTTGAGCCACAGAGCCAAAGTTTTACTTGGATCAAAGTATACTTTTGAGCATGATCGTTCTACATGATAGAACCATAACTTAACTGTGATGAAAGATGATGATCGGTGAATACATCAGACAGTAATAAAAATGATTAAGTTAAAGGAATAAGCTGTTTAATGAGGTGTGATTAATGGGATCTGCACCTCCTCTATCAACAGGACAGTATGGAATTTCGTTTTACTAGACTGATTTGTCAGCACAAATGAAAAGGTGGCTGTTGGACATCATGCTTCTCATGTAATGGAGGACACACAAATCATTCTTGTGAAGAGGCAGAAGCATGAAGGGCATAGCACTGTGGTACCCAGCTGAGTTCAAACTGCTACTTATCTTCAGCTTGTAGGAATTAAGGCACCCAGCTTACACATCAAGAAAGATGCTAGACTCTTATTGTACAATTATAGAAGACTCAATGTGAAGGCTGTGGTTTATTACCCAGGTAAAAAACAGTACTAAGATTTGCTTCATACAGAGGGTGTGGACTCTCAGCATGGACTCTGTAAATTTTACCCAATCATTAACGCCTGCCTGTGATGTTTGTAATGTACCAGTTTGGCACTACGGAGCTTACCAGAAATTGCCTCAGCTGAAAACAACCATCTTCCACTGCAAAGAGAAGAGTGCAGATCCGAACAAAGTGACTGCTGATGTTAATTCAGTAATTGAAAATGTGACCAACAAGGACCATACGACTTCCTTCACTCCTACTGCCATTGCTAAAAATACAGGCAGACTACAATTCTAAAACAACACAGATAATCTACGTCATTGTTCATCACTACTTCTGTTTGCTGACTGGCCTGGTAAAAAAAAAACAGACTGTGCTGGAGGCGTGACTCGTTTTTTGAGCAAAATTGCACAGGAAGGCAATGGCCAGGCTGGTGGTTTACATGGATATATAAATGTAGAGCCAGCTCAGTGGGAGAAGCTTGGTGATGAGTGTTTGTTGATTGAACCTTGAGAGCTGGAGCTTGTAGTGAGGAAGGAGCTGAGCCAAAAGGCAGTCTGTCTACCTTTACCAATATTCATGAGATATAAATCATGTTCAACAAAAACTCAGCAACATGAGCCTGAAATGACCTCTGTAGGGTGACCAGACTGAACCTTAGAAATAAGACAAGAATGCTAAAAATACAAATAGAGACTCAGCACCAAATGGAGCCAATTGAAGTCAATACAAGAGAATAGAAAGCTTTTATTGTCATGGTACCCAGCCTTATTGTAGGAACAACAAAATTACAAAGGCTTCATCCCAGACCAGACCAGACATGCTGGAGGGATTTACATCCCTAGTGGCTTGGGGACATTTTCAGTTCTCCTAGAAGGACCTGAAAGTTTACCTAGGTAGAGCATTGTATGGGTTTCCCTGCTGGACCAGTTAACTTAGAACCCAATATGGAATAAGAAAGATGACAGATGGAGAGATGGATTGATTTTGTGACATACGATCCCCAATAATAATCTCTTTGTTAATCATTTCTGTTCTGTTCTTCACCTCATTGTACTTTCATTTGGTTTTGCTTTGACTTGTGTCACCACTGTTTTGAAATTCTTGAAACAAAAACTGATCAAGCCTAAAATCCACATGACACTTCTTCCTCACACACTCTGTTATGATCCTGAGAATCCTGATTGAACTCTTGAGAAAAAGAGAAAGTTCAGGAGAATGTTTGCTCCTCCTCCGGTGGTGTGCTTTAGAGACTGCTGAGATGTCAAGACAAAATAATGCTGGTTGAAGCAGCATGGCCCCAGCCTGTGGCTCCCCTCCCCTATGTCTGGTTGCAGTCCTCCTCCATCCTGTGACCTGTAGGCATTTAACCTCTGACCTTCAGGGCCAATATTAACTCTTGTGTGATTGTTCCAGGGCAGCGACTTCCCCTGGCCCAGGCCCTGAGAACATTCCTGCACTCCGTAGCTAGGAGAGCCTCACTGTCACACTACTGACCTCCTCTATGCTTAGGGTTACCCTTGATCTTCTATACATACACACACAGGAACTAACATATACAAAAGGACTCACACACACCACCATAGCTCTGTCAGCACCCTGCCCCCCACACAGGAGTCTTCATGGGGGCTGCTGGTCTGTCTCGGCACTGAGGGCCACCCACTCCGCCTACGAGCTGACAGTTTGACTTCACTCTGCTACCACACAACACCTGCAGTCATCAGTAACTGCTGCTGTCAGTGGCAGAAAGGATGGTGTTTACTCTCTGTTCATGTGTTCATGTCAGCTTTATATTTCAGTTCAAAGTTTCATCCTATTCTGTTACATGATGTCTTATCACATATAAAGTGTGAAACTGAGATATTATGCTCCTAATTTTATTGCAGCAAGGACTCTGATGACATAAAACTCTGGAGTCCTTATTGACGGGTGTGATCAGGTACCTGATCATGTACATCTAAACATTTTCTTCATGCTACAATTCCCCCCCCCCCCCCCCCCCCCGCTCCCCCCCCCCCCCCCACCGCCACACCCCCCCCCCCCCCCCCTCGCCCC
>NW_015114326.1:0-14249 GCF_001443285.1 Poecilia latipinna | reverse complement strand
TTTTTTCTCCCCCCCCAACCCCCCCCCCCCCCGCCCCATGACACCCCCTACCACACCACAGGCAATGCCTCCTACTCCAGCCAGGGTCCCATTGCGGCTCACCCCATCATCTACCAACCCCTCTGCACATGCTCACCACACAGACAACTCCAGCATAACATACCAAGTATCCACCATTCTGCACCTGCACCAGACCAGACCCGACAGGAGCCTTACATGGCAACCAAGGCAACATCATCGACTTTGGACATCGCTGGTGTAGGCTATCAGCCTCAGTGTCAACATGAATGTTAATGTTCCCCAATATCTTCTCATTTTTTTACCACTATATCAGATCAGAAAAAATAAATAAATCTGAGATATGATATTGTAATTGAGAGTCAGTCTATCAGTGATGTGAGACTGAGACAAAGGTTCACTTTCCAACAAGAGAATGACCAAAGCAAACTGCTAAAGCAGCATTTGTGTGGTTTAAGGGCAAACCTGTTGATGTATTGGAATGGCCTAGTCAAACTCATACCTCAATCCAATTGAGAATTTGTGGTCAGACATGAAGGTTGCTGTTCACCAGTGGAAATAGCAGATGGAACAGTTGTTTTTTATTTTTTATTTCCTTTATTTAACCAGGTAAACCCCGTTGAGATCTAGATCTCATTTTCAAGAGGGACCTGGGCAGAAGTCTGCAATACACAACAACCTGGTAACAAAATAAAATTAATTAATACATATGCACAAGTGTAAAACGGTAGAAAACAATTTAAAAACAATGACACTGTTTAGTAGCATCTCGTTGCCTATTTTTAAGAATCGCTCAAAACAAGTCCAGTGAAATCAATTGTGACATCTTGATTTCAGACTGGAGCTGATTCCAGGCTGTAGGAACAATCACACTGAAAGCTTGCTTCCCTTTTTCAGTCCAGAAACGTGGAACATGCAAAAGAAAAATGTTAGAACTTAAAGAATGGGAATTAACAGGTCTATGAGTTTAAGCATGCTGGAGCCAAGCCAAGTAGAGATTTATAAATCAGGATCATCAGGTGATTGCTTCTCAGTACGGTTAAAGGAGGCCATTCAGCTTTTGCATACAACTCACAATGATGTGCGAGACGTCTGCTACCGGTTACAAACCTTAAAGCACAATGATAAACAGTATTTAACGATTGAAGGCATTTGGTCGAAACATTCATATATAAAACATCACCATAATCCAGTTGTGGCAGGAATGTTGCAGCTACCAATTTACTTCTAGATTTAAGAGAAAAACAAGACCCATTTCAGTAATAAAACCCAATCTTCATTTTCAATGTTCGTAAAAAAATTTGCTATGTGGTTTTTAAAAGACAGCTCTGTATCTAAAATAAAGCCAAGATATTTATAATTACTGACAAACTCAATTTGTGTTCCTACAGCAGTTGTAAGCAATAGAGGGATTTCTGGTAGTTTCCTAGAGTGTGAAAAAAACATTGCTTTTGTCTTATCCACATTCAAAACCAACTTCAGAGTTTGTAAGCGGGTTTGAACTACATGTGGCAGTATGCCCTGTAGGCTTTGAACGCGCCACACAAGTGGCTGAATCTAATTGGTTGTGGCGCTGGCTGCCTGTATATAAAGAGCCCTCCCTCACCTGGTTGACATCACGCTGTTTTCCTTCCGGTTCAGACCTCGGCATTTGCTGTCGCTGCACGGTAGGTAAGGCAGGCTTAATCTCTCTCCATCAAGCATTATTTGTGACTTATTTCCACTTTCTGTATAACAGCCGCAAACTAATGCGCGCTCAAAACTGCGCTTAACGACGCTTTGATCGCCACTGTGGTAAGAATCTTTCCACGCTTGACGTTAGTTAGCTTAGCATTACCTCAGTTTCTGTTGTAAATCCAGGTCGCCTGTGCAAGCTCCCTGTTTCCTCCTTCCTGTCAGAGGCACTACTTAAAGAGCTCAGTAGTAAGTGAAGTGCTAGTTTTTGCATGCTTTTAGATTCTATTTCTAACATTAATTTTTGATGGCTGCTGCTGTTTGTCCTTGGCCGGCTGTTTGCCTGCTGTTCTGGTTGTCCCCCGACTGGCGGTCCGCCTGTCATCTGGGTTATCTGTCGGCTGCCTACCTGTCGTCCTGTTTGGTGGCTTCATGCCCGCCGTCCTGGTCGGCGTAAAGCTGGCTCCTGTCACTTGTCCAGTGTGGCTGACTTGGACTGATTGGTGACCAGCTCGGTCTAATCCTTCTAGTGCCACTTTGAGTTGCGTCTGCTACCGCGGATCGGTTCCTCCCAGGACGGACCCTCAATTTGGATTATTGCCGCTTGATTGGTCGTGGACTAAACTGTATAATTGTATTGTCTGTAATTTCAATGTTTCTTTTATTTTAACAGGAACGGCCTGCTCGTGGTGTTGGTGGACTTTCCAGGTGGTGGTACTACTTCTGGTTTGTTGCACGATTTTCTTTTGTTTTTGCTGTTTCGTTTGCTGCTTTTTTTTTTGTTGTTCTTCTTTTAGGACACTACCCTGAATTGCACTCCTATCTCTGAGTTGAGCCATAACTGTCTTTTATAACTGAGTGGTTTTAAACTAGTAGTTTTGATTAAACTAAAACAACGGTGTAATAAACTTATGAATTGTGAGATTGTCTCAAGCCTCATCTGTAGCGGGTCTGTGTGCCTTAAAGGTAACTTTAGTGGAGTCATTGCAACCAAATTAATCTTGATTAAAAGTGCTTTTAAATTTAAGTTACTTTTTTTTTTTTTTTTTTAACCACACTGGTCCTGCCACATACATTAAAAGCAGACTGCAAATACTGTATTGCCTGTACAAGTGATGAAGAATAACAGTAAATTACTAATCATCTGCATAAAAATGATAAAAAGCATTTGGCAGATTTTCACACAAGTTATTTATATAAAAGTGGGCCAAGAACTGAGCCCTGTCGGACACCATTTAAAATCGTACCAATAGAAGTGAAGCCAGCCAATTGAACTCTCTGGGTTCTGTTCGACAGGAAATCGGCTACCCAAAAGGTAGCTCAATGTGGGAGCCCAATCTGTATAGAATATCAATTAAGTGTGTGATTTACTGTGTCAAATGCCTTTGATAAATCAATAAACGGAGCAACACAATGCTTTTTGTTATCAAGAACCTTTAAAGTGGCAGTAACAATACTGTTTTTTCCTAAAACCAGACTGTACATTTTGTAAAACACAATTGGAATCTAAAAAAATCAATTGATCTGCAACTAATTTTTAAATTTTTGCGAGGATACAGTTTAGAAATTGGTCTGTAATTGTTTACCTGTGACGATGCTCCACCCTTGAATAGATGCAAAACAAATGCTGATTTCCAGACACTAGGGATTTTATTAGAGATTAGACTTAGATTAAAAATATGAGACAATGGCTCTGCTATAAACTCTGCAGCTAATTTGAGGAAAAAAAGGATCCAGGTTATCTGGCCCTGCCAATTTTTTGGTCTCTTTATTTTTCAATTCTCTGAGACCCTTAGCTGTACAAATAGGGGAACAATTAAAAGTGGTGAAGTTACAATCATTATTCAAAAACGGCTCATCAAATTAATTTAAATAATCAAATAGAGAGCATACAGAAAAAAATGTTCTTTAAAATGTAAAACTGCTAATTTATCAGACACCATTTTACTTTTATTCCACACAAAAGTTGGAAAGTCACTCGGTGGTGCCTGCTCAGTAGCTGATTTCACTGTTTTCCAAAATTTATTTGGATCATTTAAATTTTTGTCATCTTGGCAAGGAAATAGTCTGACTTTGCTTTCTTAATAAGGTACATTTATTCCGCAATTTCCTAAAACAAAGCCAGCTCTCCTCAGTATTTTTCCTTGCCCTAGCCTAAGCTGCATCTCTTTGTCTAAGCAGAGCCCCAATAGCTGGGGAAAACCATTTCGTCCCTTTACCCTAATTTTATATATAGGAGCATGTTTATTAGTCTTAAAAACTCTTCATGAAAATACTGCCAGGCAAGGTCAACGTTATCAAAAAGAGAGACCCTATTCCAGTTAAACTGTAACAAGTCATGAACAAAAGCTTGCTCATTTAGGTGTTTTAAATCTATTTTGGTCAAGATATGTGGCTTAGGTTTTGGTAACTTGAGGAATGAGAAAAATCCCAGTGAAGCTCAGAGACCTGCTGGCTGCTGCAAAATGAAAACATACTGTATTTAGTATGTTTAGTGATGCACAATGATGATTTCTGTTATTTTGTCATACTTGTTTGTGCCACAAAAAATATGTGAAATGTTCAAAGTTGCAGGCATGTTCTGTAAATGACATGATGCAAACCCTAAAATAATTCAATTTAATTCCAGTTTGTGTGCAAGACACAATCTGGTAAAGGGGTTGAATGCTTTCACAAGGTCCTGTACATTAATGGCAGATAAACAGAGAGCAGTATTGGTCTGTAGTTTCATTAAAGAAGTTATTAGTGAACAAACAGATCCTGGTTATTTTTAAACATGCAGATTACACTAAAGGAAGAAAGCCTCAGTCAGTTAATGAGACTGAAAAACAGCAAAACAATTTATTTTTTATAGTAAATACATACAGTACCTTCAGCTGCTCACTTTTTGTTTGTCTGTGTGTATCAGTTTTTTTGACACACACTGGAATCCAAATTCCATTGTTTCCAAGTGTAACACTGCAGATAATCTCTTAACAGGCCCTTACTGATGTTGGGACGAGAATGCTGCCATCGCCCTCAGCAAACTTCCTCTGTGGGTGAACAGTGTGGGTCAGGTAATGAACAGACGACTGTTGTTTCTTTAAGGTAGTTAACTTCCCCCATGAACATTCAACATCTGCACAGTGTTTAGGGAAAAACCCGGCAGGTGAGTGTAGGCAGCAGAGCAAACACAGGAACATAGTGGAAGCAAACACCTCTCTTAACTGAAACTTTGGCAAGACATAAAAAGATATGCTGCACAACAGCACAGTTTGACATTTTTTCTCTCAACCAAAAAGTTTGTTTTTGAAAAAGGCAGGTATCATTTAAAAAGAAAAAACTATGTAAACAATAGCATCAGTTTTGAAAAAAGGAATGTTTAGTTGTTTGCTATTGATTTGCAATAAAATTTGCTATTTGCATTTTAATAAAAATGACATGTAAAAACATTTATATCCTTCTCCATAATCAATGGAAAAATTCTTCACTGTAATTACAGCGGTCAACTCCCCCACTAACCAGCTTTTTCCATGTGCACTTTGTAGGATTCCTCTTTTAGCCTTTCCTTTGACAAGGCCGCTCCAAAATGTTATTTTCAGTCAGAAAAATATGTTAGTGAAAATAGAAAATTTTAATTCCAAATGGATAATAATGGACTGTGACAGACTGGCGACCTGTCCAAAGTGTACCCAGTCTCTCGCCTGAAACGTTTGCTGGAGATGGGCACCAGCACCTGACCCCACTAGGGACAAAGGTGTACAGAAAATGGATGGATGGATGGATAATAATGGAGTGACTAAAGATGTCGAAGAGATTAGTTTTGCAATGCATAGGGAAAGATTCTTGCTTTTCTAGAACATATTAGCAGGAATGTGTGAAAATGAAGAATAGAAACAATAATTTGTTTTCCCTCAATGAGGAAATTCAAGTGAACCAGCACCAAAGGGACAGACAAGCCAAAGCATCTGCATTTACACAAAAATAAAAGTATAAAACAGAGTTAAGAATAACATGCTGTACAGTAAAGGCAAATTTACAACTTAAGTTATCAAGAATAACTTATGTTGATACTACAATGCAAAGAAATGTGCAAATGAACAGAGTAATTCTAAAAAGGTGCAAAAATATACACGTCCTTGTGCATTAAAAAACAAGACTATTTACAAGAAAAGAAAATGAAACCGTGCAAATAACAATACTACCGCTCTCAAGCAAAAGAAACATACCAAAAAATGTCTGATACATAAATAACACTTGGACTTTTTGATAATATAAAATGTATTGAGGCCGGATCAGATCACCTGTTACTAAATAACTTTCAAACCTGAAGGCCTTCTTAATGGAAAGCTCAACAATTACAAGCAGTTGTGGTCCAAACCCGCCATCTGCAGAGAGCTTTCCGGCCTCTGAACCAGACACTTTGAAGTTCTGCTTTCACTTTCAAATTGAAATTTCTCCAGATTACGTGAACCTTTGCCCTCTATTATTCCTTGAAACACAATGAATGATCCCATTTCACAAATCATTAATATCTCTTACATCTACAGTCTGACAGGGCTGTTTGACTAATGACCAATGAAAAGCTCATTTTGTTAGAGGTTACAAAGAACCAATAGCAACAGTTCTGGAACTCTTAAGTGAAAGCGATCATATCAAATATGTTCGAATACACGAAGGTTCCTATAATATGAGAATTTGTTGAAAACATTATTGACTCTCACCAAGCTCACAGACTGGTGCTCTCTATCATATAACATGATAGTGATATAATATGATGGCAGGCACATGCCAGTTGATATTATGTTATTTATGTATTCCTGCAAGATGGGAAAATTAAACCATGTTTTAATATTGTACAAAAAATTACAAACTGTACAGTATTTGATTTCTTCAGTAACAATCAAACAAATTCATGATAACCTGATTGCAGCCTGATTTTAAAATCTAAAATAAATTCAACATGAAGCCAGCTGACAGATCTCAAAAAGCAGCACATCATGTCACAATAAACCTGGTGAAAACCAGCTCCTTGTTCTACATTTCGCTTTGTCCAGATTTTAAATTTTATCCAATAGCTAATGCTTGCTCATGACATTTGTAATGCACCAGTTTGACGCTAAGAAGCTAACCAGAAATTGCCTGTGCTATAAACAACCATCGTCCACTGTGAGGACATGACTCCCGATCTGAACGAAAAGGCTGTTCATGTTAATTCAATATTTGGTGTGACCAACATGGACTGAATGGCTTCATCTACTTCCTGAACTGCCCTGTTGCTAAAATTACAGGCAGACTACAACAGTACAGAGAACCAAAGTCATCATTCTCAACTACTTCTTCTGTTCACTGGTTGAGCTGGTAACAAATTGGCCAGAGACAATCTGATTCAAGAGGAGAAAGTCCAGGCTGTGCTGGAAGCATGGATATGTTTTGAGTGGAACTGCACAGGAAGACAATGGCTAGTCCCAATATAAAGAACGAAGCTGAGATCTGTTGTAAATGATAATGGGATGTTGTGTTCAGATTTAGCTCAAATCTGAACAGTTACACCAGCAGTGGCCTTAAACATTTTATCTGCCCACGATGTAGGGTACGAAAGCCCAAAAATTCAAGGATAACAAGAGGACTCAGAGGATCCTAAATCCACCAGGCAACAGGATGACAAAGTTTTTCAGTCATGGATACACACAGTGGCGCAAAAAGCGGGTATGCAGTGCATGCAACGCATAGGGGCGCAGCACCAGAGGGGGCGCCAAAACCCTGTCTGGAGGGGGCCGATTATTTGTTCCCATACACTTCAGCGTAAACCTCGGGGGGGGGGGGATTTATGTCTTCGCATCCGCCTGAATAATTTGCAGTTGCACCACTGGATACACATTCCTAAAAAGTAATGTATACACTGGTAAAAAATTCTTAAATCTAAAAATGGTCTTCTTCTCCTAGCATCATCAGTATTACTTTCCTTCTCTTCATTATCTGCTTCATCAGTGTCTTCTGTACTGACTCCAAGGATTTTACCCTGCCTCCAGAGGGTTTCCTCAAATTTCCTTTTTTCAACAAGAGAGCCCAGGCAGGATTGCCTTCATCTCAAGTTCCAGATTTCAAGACATCAGAGGAGGGACCATGTCTCTACCAGGGAGGTTTTTTCATCAACGCCCAGAGCAACCTGGCCTGTGGGCTGACCTCCAGAATTCTGTGAGAGTTTCAAATTTCCACATTGGTTATTCTAGACTTACGCAAGTTCATCTCTTTAGAGAGGAGATGATGCCATGATGCCGATTTTATAGTAAGTTAATAAATTGTCGATATTTAATTAATATGATAAAATGTGAATTAATAAGAATTATTTTTCTTTTCTGCCCTCACTACCACAAATATGGAACAAACTGTAAAACATCTTAAACACTGATTAAAAACCTGTTTATTCAGAGCTGCCTTTCATTAATGATAACTATCCATCCATTTTCTTACACGCTTGTCCCTAGTGGGGCCAACAGAGGTGCTAGTGCCTATGTCCAACGAGACATTTCGGGTGAGAGGTCACCCTGAACAGGTCGCCAGTCCATCACAGGGCAACACAGGACAGACAACCATCCACACACTCACACACCTAAGGAGAATTTATACAGACATGTTTTTAGACTGTGGGAGGAAGCCAGAGTACTTGGAGAGACCCCTCCCATGCACAGGGAGAACATGCATACTCCATGAATAGAACCCAGGACCTTCTTGCTGCAAGGCAACAGTGCTACCAAATGCAACACTGTGGTGATCTAGTTAGTAATAACTAGATTATCATAAACTGTTTTAAAACCTCTCTTCATTTAGCTTGTTTGTTGTTTTAGTTTTCTTCATTTAATGCACTTTCAAATGCCTTGCTGCTGAAAATGTGCTATGCAAAGAAAATTGTCTTGGCTGAAATTTAGAGATTGGTCTCGTAAGTAAAAATCAGCAGATTCTTAAACACTCATTTCTCCCACTGTAAACAAAACTAAAAAGAAACAGATTGAACCAGAAACACTAGAACTCAGCTAATATCTTCATCAGTCAAATTTTCTCAGCTTATTGAAAAAGGGAGTGAGAATCCTTCCTTTTTCAAGTGTTGCAGTGGCTAAAACACTTGACCAGTGTGAGCAGACAGCCCAGCTCTGCTTGACCAGTGACCCGTTAACCTTTTGACACAATTAATTGCATGTAAAATTGGAACATTTATGTGTCGTCAGACTGTCCATCAGATCCTTTAGGAAGCAAATGTAAATCATTTGTTTGGGGGTGAGTGTTAATTACCTTAAAAATTCAGCAGTTGGTGGTTTTGTGGTTTAGCACACTTAAACTGCTTTCTTTCACTCACTTACTAATTGCAAATATTATATCAGCATATATAATTTGTCTGTAAACAAACCAAAGCCAAAGTTTGTTGTGGCATTTGGTTTGTTGTGAAAGTTGTTAAATTAAAAAAAATAAACAAAACAAAACAGAGATTTCATCTTCACTCAGGTATTACTGCAAAAAGAGGCAGCCAGCATTTAAAAATGTAGGTTGTATTGTTGCCAGATATATGTGTGGTTGTTACTAATGAGTTGAGAAGCGGGTCAGCTCTACAAGAGGACACAGGCCTCCTGGTGAGAAGGACTCATCACTGCACCACGGCCACGCTTCAAGACACAAACCCACAAGCATAAGGAAGTTGATCAAGTGTATGCAATGAGGTCAGAGGGATGTGTGGGAAGACGAGGATGGCGTGAGAACACAAGGCCATCGTTGAACAAAGAAACCTCACTATTTTTCATGGATCCATATTGTTGTGCAGAAGTGACCACAAGCTGGACACATGTCTGTTATCTGGGCAACAGGTGGCAAGACGGATTTAACATTTGTCAGCAGACAGATGATTTAACAATGATGTCAAGACAAGAGACAAGGGGACACAACATCGGGTTTGATATTTGAATATGACCATGAATTGAAGACATTGTTTTCTTTTCAGGCTTTTTTTCACAAACAGATTTTTGCTCTCAGACTTTCACTACTCAAAGTCTGAACAAGCTCATTTTTATTTTTAAAAATGAACTTGTTCAAGTTCCAAGTGAATAAAAACAACCCTGTCAAAACAGTTTCTGCAAATTAAGCTCAAGACTTGCTTCAAAAGTTTCTTCATTTAAAACAAATGTGAAATATTTTTACTCAAATGTAAATCCATGTTAAACAGGCCTGAACTGCATGGGACTGACTCCATGATCTGTGTCTGCAGGTATAGGATCCTCTGAGACACATCCACTTAAAAAGTCATACAGAAGCATAACTCGGGTCAAGGAATGTCAAATCTTAATATCAAAAAACTTGTGATGAGAACAACCAGTGATATAAACCTATACTAATATGTGAATCAAACTGTTTTGATTCTCCCATGAAAAGAAAAACAGGTCACATTTCAAGGTATATCATTCCAACAAAGATCTACATCTACTGCTCAGTATCATTAGACTTTACATGATATACTCTAGGTAATGTTCACATTGTCTGCAATCTTTAAGCTTATTCCACACTTTGATGAAGAGAATCAGATTCATGTTTCCTAATTCTTGGAAGTAGAGGCAGCAGAGATGTGCAGCTTCAGGACAAGCCTGGCCTGTAGCTGCACTTCTCTGCTCATCCATCCTTCAGTTTATCGGATCATTTCCTACTCAATTACAAATGCACAAATTCTACAGAGTGTGCTTGCCAGTCATCCTGTTTGTCTGCTGAAGGGTCCCTGACAATATGACAAGGCAGCATGCCGCAGGCCATAGGCCTGATAGGCTGTGATATTGTGTTGAGGGCAACTGTCCGTTCTGCACTATTGTCTGGATAAGCGCTACTGTCTCTGAGACAAAAGAAGCACCTGCCTGATCTCCGCACACACACACACACACACGCGAATGTGTCTGCCATGTGCCTAACACAAGGCCACTTTGTGTCCATACAAGGGATCTGGGAATTGACATGAAACACACACTCCAAGCTTATGTGTTTCTGTGAATGTGCGTGCAGAGGTTATGGCCATTGGCGGGAGAGTGATGGGGGTGCGTGTATGTTAGCTGGGTGTTTTTGTATATGTGCATGGGGGTGGGAATGCTCACAGTAGGAGTCAGTTTGGCGGGAAGGTTAGGCTTGTTGAATCTACATCTGTTCTGCAGTGCGCCAGACTGCACACCACACTGTAGAAACACACACACACACACACACACACACACACAAAGTCACCCAGCCATTTGTGAGCAACAGAGAAGCATCATGTTGTCATGTGCCTGATTAACAACAGGTCAATCTGTCCATCTGTGTGTGTGCGGAGCGGAAGCAACACTAAAACACTTGTTGCACATCTGTCCTCCAATGCATGCCCAATTACAAGCTTCAGAAAGAGAGGCTCTGTTGATTCAACCAGCCGTCTATTGACAGTCATCCAAGGAAACATAGGCAGGCTCAGCTATAGCTGCTTGGCTTTAGCATCTCCCATTATTTAAGAGAGTCACTGTGTTTTCTTTTGCTGACAGTAGTATCAAAACCCCCACATAAATCTTTTTAATGTGCTCAGTGTCTGCACAGCAGGTTAAAGTATTTAAAGCCGACGTTTGATAAACAGTTAATATCAATAAATAAATAAATTGAAAAGTAGTTTCACTCCTGATCTAATTGTTTTGCAAATAAACATGTCATTCTCATGAAGTAGTTGAAAACTAGTCAATTTGTCTTTAACCAGATGAAATGTATAATTTATCATGATAAGGGACATCAAAAATGTTCATCAAACAATTATGAAAGAAAACCAATGATTAATTTTTTAATCATTTTAATCAAATTAATTTTTAATTTTTTTTTTTCCTTTTCCAGTATTCTAGTATGTATTTGACAGAAATACAAAAAAGCATAACTGGGTTGTAAACTGAAGCAAATTCAGTTCAATTCAATTTATAAAAATACTTTATTCCAAAGAGAAATTTAATGTTGTCATAAGTTGTATCATCCAACTATCTAAACAGAGTCATTGTGGTTGTTGGTACTGTGGGCAGGAATGATTTTTGGTAGCAGTCAGTCTTAACACAAAGATCCAGTCCTAGATGACACAATCATTTGTTGCCAGACTCTGCTAATCCACTTCATTTGCTTTTGAAGTTACTGTTCAAAGTGCCAATATTATGTATTTTTCCAGGCACATAGTGCCATTTTAAAGCACAATTAAGAAACTAAGTAAGTAACTTCAGTTGTTACAAAAATGCCAGTCTAATCAGCAAACGTTTCAGCTAAACATATTATTTAATTATATTTCTCTGCTATGAGTTAGTCTCATTTTTGTTCATTGTCAAAAATGTCAGTTATTAATGTCTCAGGTATTGACAAACAAGTAGTCACAGATATGTCCCTCACATTAAATCTTGCAATGTGTGACTTTGGAGAGGCTCCTGTAACTTTCCTGGGTACAAAGGAAAGTCAAAGACTAAAAGTTCTTGTGGAAGCAAAGGTAGATGCCACTGCTGAGTTTCCTGTCAAAGTATCAAATTAACACAGTTGATGTTTGACAGTAAACAGTTGAGCAGGTCTAGGTGAGATGATTTCTTACATAAAAACCTTTACGATGGATTGTTGTGATAGTTTAAAGGTTAATGACATTCTTCCTAGATACTCCTTCTCAAGAGTCTCTGTAGCGGTAAATCAAAAGCCCTGTTGGCATCTGGGTTATTCTGGATGTTCTGAACTTATAAAGAAATGAGGTAAAATACAAGCACAGCAAAGACACATTGACCTGAAGAGGACACATGCTTGAGTAATAACTTCAATATCTTCGTTTGTTGGTGTGTGCAAACAGCGACGCGTTAGTGATAAAGTGACAGTGACTTTGAACAGCTAACCCTCAAACTCCCACACAAGAGCTGTAATGCTGTTGGCACAGACATCAAGATCAACATCCAGTAGTAAAATGCAAACAGCGTGAGCTATACTGAGCAGATAATGAGAGTAAAAGTACTGAGACATGTGGTTAGGCATTTCTTTTACTTTTATCATCAACTCTCATTCACCGACCAAAAAAAAACTGGACTCAACAAACCAGGGTAGGACCAAAACCAGAAAATAAGTCATCTTTGTTATATGATGATCAATTATATCTCATTAATCCAATAAATATCCTTTAAGAAAACTTAGGAAAATATGATTATTACGTTTTTTCTTTTTGTTTTGTTTTGTTTTTTTTTCCAAATGTCCCTCCACCATTTTCCCCACCTCAGAGGCCAGGTCAGTATTCAGACCTGGATGAATGGTTTTAGTTTTAGGAGAATTGTTGCTCCCCATCAGGATCTTCAGACTGGCTGAGAAGCAGCATCATTTTGAGACCTAAGAGAGAACATGTGCATTATTGCTTATGTACCTGGGCCACAATAATGCATGTGATGTTACAGGATTACTGTCATTAATAATAAAAACTTAAACCTACTAAGCACAGTATAAATACACAGACTTTGTGTTTAAATCCATCTTCTCTGTTTGAAGACAATTCTAGAGTAAATGCTCTTTCTGTTTATATCTTTTTAGCTGTCTTCCTACAAAAGTTTCTCTAAACTGAGGCATTTTGAAAGCTGAATGGAGAAATTTAGAGAAACACAGAGGACAAGGTTGCTGAGAGAGGAACTCAACAGATAAATCCTCCTGCTTCTTCTTAATAAGGCATCAATTCAAAAGGGATGGTGAACAATACCAATAACTGCTTTCTCCAACCTCCCATAAGCTGACACAACACTCACACACTTCAAATGTTCACTCAGAAACAACACGGCATTAGAGAATGAGAGCAGACACGGTGTCTAAAATCACTTCTATGATTTGATATAAAAGAACAATTAGTACACAAACTTGCATCGATGCATTACTGTCTCCAAGATACAGCAACTGTATCTCCCACACGCACACACACCACACCCCCATCTATCAGCAAGATTCAGTTCAGGCCATTTTTGTCTTGAGATGTTAACACAATTAAGTCAACTTAATGCGAGTGGACAGGCAGCTACTGCCGTGCCTGCCAGACACAAAGAACTATAATCACACATTCATTAAATGCAAACATCTGAAAATGTCTTCTGTTATGTTCTGGAGCTTCAAAGAATAAAGATTTCCAGGGTTGCATGCAACAATTCAAGGCAATCACTGTGTTGTCCAACTCCTGTGCTGTTGGAAAGAACTCGATCACCACTGTCCTTCCATTGGGAACTGAAACAAGGATTTTAAAAGCTGCTGGAAGCGTGAATTTGGATTGTTTGGCTAAATATGAACATGTGCAAACAAAACTTTTCTTTGCTAATTAGAGTAACTGTTGATCTAAGTGCTTTGTGCATTCAGTAACTTTGGAGTCTGCAGATCAATGTGGCTCAAATGATGTAACACCCACCTGTTAAACAATATTACATTTTTAGCTAAACTAGTTTCTTAAATTGGTGACTGTGTGAAGTTTTTATTTTGTGTTTTGCTGATATGAAACACTTTGAACTGCCTTGTACGGAAGCGCATTGCTATCACGCAGGAAAAAAAAATTTCGAGCGCTATCA
>NW_015114325.1:142035-142829 GCF_001443285.1 Poecilia latipinna | reverse complement strand
TGTGTGTGTGTGTGTGTGTGTCTTTGGCAGGTGGAGGGAAGGGGGTTGGGCGTTTGAATGGCAGGCGGTGGTGAGGGGTGCAAAAAACACCTGAACACTTTGATTACTAGTTTTTCCCCAAACCTTATCCTCAAGGCAAACTGACCTGCATGCTTTCAGTTCAGCAAAACCTTGTTAATCAGATGTCAATTAAAATCATGTGTGCTGAATTAGGGAAATGCCTAAAACTTGCAGGGCCCGGTGGACCGGTGCTGAAAAAGATGTTGGCATTTCAATCAATGGATGTTAATTGGCTAGAATTGAATGGTTGTTTGATGGTTGATCCAGCTTCTGTCGTTGACTTCAACCATAAATTCAACCTTTGTGATCATAATTAAACATTGAATTAACATCTTTTTGCAAACAAGCCAACAGTAAAGCAGCTGTGCGTTTGGGACATCCCACTCATGTAAATGGTGGGGGTGGACCGCTTCACTCCTTGGAGTAAGTTGTAGATGTTTTCATGTCAATATATCACAAACAGTCAGTAAGAATTTTTATTAACAAGTAAAAAAATGTACAGAAAGGAATCACCACTCACTATCCTCTACAGTGTTATTAAAAATGTGAGAACTCCCACCTCAGTAATAAAATGCTCTGACCCAGAGCTCTGATGAGGAGGAGAGGAGGGGAAGAAGGTGTGTGGCAAAACAGCTGACATTGATTCAACATTGATCAGACGTTGATCAGACATCGGCATTTCATTCATTAGATTTCAACCACAAAACAGCACTGATTCATTGACACAGTTTCAA
>NW_015114325.1:111587-139033 GCF_001443285.1 Poecilia latipinna | reverse complement strand
TATTAACAAGTAAAAAAATGTACAGAAAGGAATCACCACTCACTATCCTCTACAGTGTTATTAAAAATGTGAGAACCCCCACCTCAGTAATAAAATGCTCTCACCCAGAGCGCTGATGAGGAGGAGAGGAGGGGAAGAAGGTGTGTGGCAAAACTGCTGACATTGATTCAACATTGATCAGACGTTGATCAGACATCGGCATTTCATTCATTAGATTTCAACCACAAAACACTGATTCATTGACAGTTAGAATAGGATGATTGTTTTATGGTTGATCTACTGTCAGTTTTTGACTTCAACCATACATGCAGCCTTTGTGGTCATAATTCAACATTAAATTAACATCGTGTGCTATCTGGGTAGTTCTTCCCCAAACCTTGACGTCAATCAAACTGACCTGCGTTTTTTCAGTTCAGCAAAACCCCGTTAATCAGACGTCAATTAATATCATGTGTGTTGAATTAGGGAAATGCCTAAAACTTGTAGGGCCTGGAGGACCAGTGCTGAAACACACTGGATTCGACGTTGACATTTCATTTATTAGATTTCAACCACAAAACAACATTTATTCAATGACAGTTTCAACGGTTTGATTGGATGGTTGTTTGATGGTTGATCCACCGTCCTTTGTCGACTTCAACCAAAAATCAACGATTCTAACTATTTTTCAACGTTGATTTAACATCGTGTGCTATCTGGGTATATTTTATTTAGGTTTGAACAGTAGCACATTAATATCTAAAGTAATTTATTTTTAGATAAAAATTGAATTATGACTTGTGAAATAATTAAATAATCTGCTAAAGTTTCAATTTGAAATTGTTGTTTTATCCGTTGAATGGATTTGTTTTGAGAAACAGGATATTATGGCTAGAAAAAAGGCAAAGAAATACATAATCATGTTATCTCTGCTCTGATTGGCTGATCAGGCTCTCCTGCCGCCGCCTCCCCCAGACACGCAGGCTGCTAATTACCTTTTTTTTGAAAGCAGTTTCTGATTTCGTGACCTTGTTTGTTTGTTTTAAGCAGTTGCTGATTTCCTGATGGTTCTGACTCACATGTGTGAACTCGTGGTCCTCGGGCCGTTTGAAGTGCCAGTCCACCGTGGCTCGGGCCGACACTTCCTCCCTCTTCTTACAGGAAATGCAGCCGAGCAGGAATCCTTCTCCGGCCACGGCTTCGGTCATGGAGTCCACCTCCGCACAGCCTGCATGGCACCAAGGCACTTCACCGGAGAGCCGACCAGTTAGACAACAACAAACATTATCAGTCAGTCTGGAGATCAGATGTTAAAGAAATGAAACTAGAAATGTGATCCTGTTAGTTTTATGGTTTTTGTCTTTAAAGGGAGAAATATAGAAATCTCTTCCTCTGAGGAACTTTGTCTTCCATCAATTCAATGATTTTTGTATGTTTTGTTGCCGTACATGAGTTCAGACATGGAATCTGATCAGAGACCAAATCAGGATTTAAGTTTTAAGGTAACAATTTGAGCTGCAGATGTCTGAGCCGTTCTGTTAGTTCTGATTTCTTCTTCTTCTGTTCTTTAGTTCATCTTTTCTCTGGACGCATCGTTTCCGTTTGGACAGTTTCTCCCTCTGGTTCTGGATGCTGGCCAGCTGGGATGATTTCCAGTTGCTATATGGTGTAACCGTGGCAACAAGATATTGTTTTTCCAACAGAGCAGGTGATTAGCATCTCAGAAGCTCAAATAACATCTGAACTTTGACCCCAAATCCCAGAGCTTCATGGATGCAGAGAAGAGACGGAAAGAGTTCAAAGGTCAACGTCTCTCCAACCAAACAGCCTGACAGATTTAAAGAGGAGCAGCAAAAGCAAAAGAGGTGGATTAGCACAGCTATCTAGCAACTGATGATGTCATCCAGGACTTGTTACTGTGGAATATCAGATATTGAGCTGTTAGCAACAGTCTTCAGTCAGAGGCCTCTTCAGACAAACTGCGAGACTGACTGCTACTGGACTCGACTGTTTGAAGGTGTTTGGAGGATCTGAGTCACAAAAACATTTAATTGATTCACCTGCAGGATAAATAAAGGAGTTTTGAACTGAGCTGAATGTAAAAATCTATTTTTTTTATCTTTTATTTCCTTTGGTTTTAAGCTGACTTGGTTTAAGTGATTTCTCATTTTGTGGTTCTTTAAGCTGCTTCAACCAGAATGAACCCGATTCGTGCCCCTTCTGGCTGGTTCCGACTGAAAGCTCAGAGCATTTTCATGCTGGACTCACCAAGAAGGCTGAAGGCGACTAAAAACGTCCAGCAGCTCATTGTTCTGCAGAGGAAATATTCAAACAGCTGCTGCAGAAAAGGCCAGACATTCCCAGATCCAGGAAAGTTCCTGCAGACTGGAGTTACTCTGGACTCCGGACCGGCACCATGCTTCTCCTGCAGGACCGCTCCACTCTAATCCATCAGAACTTCAGATATGAATCATCAGACATTCAGAGCCTCTGAGGTTTTACGGTAAGCTGTCCCTCTGCTGTCTCATCTGACTTTAAGGCGGCTAAATTTAGAGTGAGAATCCAGCGCTGGGCGTGTTGGGAGGCAGCAGAAACCTGAGATGATGAGACGTTCTCCGTAGCAACGTGACCGTCCACGCTGAGTTACACTGGGACGCTTTGGAGGGTTTCCTTCAGGAAAAAGATCATTTGAGTTTAAAATCTGTTTCTTCTTCTTCTCTGATGTCCTTCATCTAAAATCACCTCGCTGTGTTTTGTTAAACAAATATGTGAAGAGCAAGCAAACCCTGAGGTGAAAGTAAATATTGTCACGTGCAGCAGGAGGGTTTCATGTTGTCTGTAAATACAGATCATGTCCTACAGGTCAGAGGTCACGGCTCAAGCTGGACGGGACTCAGGGTTTGGATCAGGGACGTCCCAGCAGGACAAACACTCTTCTGTCAGCAGTTTGATTTGTTGTTGCTATAAAAATGCTCCATTTATTTTGTATTTTTACAGATTTGAATCTTTGATGTTTTCATCAGAAAACAAAGAAAAATTCTTTATTTGATTTCTGTTCTGAAATACAAACATTTTCTGTTTGATGGTCAGAAACAAATGATTTGCTTTTCGTATTGAAAGTAATAAAAATAGCATTTATAGTAAATAAAACTGAAAACTGAACCAGTTTTTGTTACCAGACCTCTGATTCTTGTGACTGTAGGAGGCGCTGTTTTTACTCTGGGCGCCTCACAGCTGTCGTTTCTCACATGTTTTCACCACAAAAATAACTTAACATATAAAATACAAACATCTGAAGCATCCATGACTGAGGATGAAACGTCTGTGGAAAGTTTCCAGCTGTTTGCTTTATCTGATAGAACCAGAACTCAACTCTTTGCTAAAAGACATCATGATTTATGGCATCAGATTTTACTGACTTGCTAACAAAAAGTGCAGCAAAGCATGTTTTAACGTCCAGACTGTAGACTGCAGAGGGAGCAGCGACGTGCTGCACGGCTTCTCCAGACGGGGAAATGTGAAGACAGACAATGAAGCTGGATCTACAACTTCTGGAAGGAAAAAAATGTTTCTCTAAGCTTCAAATTATGCTACTGACATCAGATCTCCTCTATAGAACATGCTTCATTTTTTTTTATAATTTCTTTTTTGCCATATTTGAATCATAATCCACAGATTTGAGTGAATCTGTGTGAGCTGGTACCAGGCAGCGGCCCGGTCCATCTGGAGTCCAGGCTCATAAAGCAGATGCTGGCTGCAGGCCCGGCCACTGACGTGATGAATGACCTCTGACCCCGCTGGGTCAGACTGAACACCATGTGGTCATCTGGGAGTTTTTCTGCAGCGAAGTGTCCCTGCCCCTTCGTCCTCAAACAAGAACAGAAATCAGACAGAGCAGCAGCATAAACAGCGAAGCAGCAGAGGGGGGGGGGCTTCAAGGAAATGTTGACATATGATAAACCCTGCATGCATCTGTACCCTGACCAGAACAGGGAGAGCCAGCTTCTCTCTCTCTCTGCTGCTGCTGCTGGCGTTTCTTTTATTTTTAGCTCAGATCGAGTTTCCAGCCGTCAGTTCAGCTGCTGCAGGCTGAGCGTCTCCCAGCCAGCCGGACACAAGCTGTTCGCTGCACAGGCTGCAGCATCTGAGCTGACCACTGCAGGAGGTGACAAACCGGAGGCTGAGGGACGCAGCATGGGACGTCTGGAAACTGCAGAGTCACTGTGATGCTCTGAAACGGGAAGGTAAAAACGCTCTTTTATTCTTTATGCAGCAACTGCAGCGCTTAGAGCTGCTCTGATGGAGAGTCAGGTTAGAGCCGGAAAACGTTTCCTCTAATCTGGGTTTAAATGCAGAACAATGAAACTCTAAATATCTTAGGAGTTCTGTGTTTGAAACAGTGGATATAGTCATAAAAGATATAAAAGACACATAAAATATTGTAATAAATATGATGATATTTTTATATTTCTTCTGTTTCTGGGATTTAAAAAAATCAGGTTAAAGTGACAACAAATCTACTGCAGAGCTGTTTCATAAATTATTTAATAATTCACAAAGTGAGTTTTCAATCTGTCAGGTTTATTTGTACAGTTCAGCAACAAGGCAGTTCAAAAATGATTTACATAATAAAAACACAAAGATAAAAGTCATAAAAACAGCAGGCTGTCAGCAAACATTACATTGTGTCTACAGCCATCAGCATAATCATCAATACACATCATGTATTTTCATATGCATTGATCATATGCAATCAAGCATATAATGCAATCTTTATAATGTTGCTGGATGGAATAAGTATTCATCTCAAATAATGATCATCTGCACTTTTAACCTGGTGTTAACCGAAAACTTTTTTAATATATTAATTGGCTTCTGTCTTTGAATTTTAGTAAGTTCCTTTTTATTTTTCATCTTTGTGACTGTGAGAATATTTATTCTTTTCTGTATTTCAGATCAGCGTGGTTCACCAAGTGACAAAATGTTTCAGTGTACAAAAGATGTTGAGTCAGATATTATGGGAAATATCCTTCAGATTTCTTTTGTTTACATTATGACTTTTACCAGAAGACTTTCATAATTGATATTGATCTTCTATTAAAAAAAATTCCAATAAACTATTTAAAAATGTTTTGCTCTGGACCCAAACATGTATAAAAGTAAATTGCTTTGTTTTTCCATAATGAGGGACGAAGCAAGCAATGCAGCTCCTCCTGAATCTGAGGCTCTGATATCCATCTGTCCAACAATATGATTAGTAAATATGGTGAAATGAGTTTGAGATAATCCAATAAATGAACCAAACTACTCTTTCTGAAGCCATTCAGAGATTTAAAATAACAAGACAAGCTGATGAAAAGTGAAAACCTCTCCACTCAGAGTATCACATGTTTGCATCTTAGCATGTTTCCTTCTTTACGTTGTTTTTATTTTCAGCTGCAGTCAAGGTGACCTGCCATCCGCTCCTCTGGCTGTTGTTTCTGTTGAAGACATCTGATCTCCTTCTGGTGGGACTCTGTGGGATCAGATGAAGTGATGCCGCTACAGGAAGCAGGTGGGACTTCACTGTGCTTTACACACCCAATCCCAAGTATCGACCCCTTTATTGCTAATCATTTCAGAGAATTTGTTCTGAATATGTCTTCATTAAACACGTAAAACAGAGTTCAGGTTAAAAAATGGATGCACAGACACTGATCGGACACCAGATGTCGCTTTGACACTGTGAATTCTTAAAGCTTGTATTGTTCCTCCCTTTAAATGAACTTTAAAGTTCAGAAAGTTGTGGGATTTTTTTTCTGTATTTGCTGTTTTCCGTTTCGTATCTGAATCTGTCATTGTGGTTTCCTTGTGGACGTACAAAAAAGACCGTTATTTAGGCGAAGCGTGGTTTTATTATTAAAACTGCCTCTGCATCGGACCAACTGAATGGTCCTTTATTTAAATTGTAGATTAAAGTTGATTAATCGCTTATTTTAATCTGTTCGCTGTGCTTTGTGTGGTGTAAACACTCCTTCCTCTCGCCACATCTTTGGTACAGTTATTTCTCCCGGAATATACCAAAAAGTTTTCAGGCGGGGGGATTTGGCGTGTTTAACTTAAAACGTATCACCATTTTAAGGAAGTATTTAGACTTTTTATCTATGACACGTTAAATTGCTCAATACAAAACATAATTGTAGATGTAATAATTTCTACAGTTTGCCCGGTTATATTTATGTCGCTCCGGAGGGGTTCGGTGTCCTCCCCTGTCTTTTGACTCAGTCTGCCGGTTAACTCACTTCGTTCTTTTCACTTTCCGACAAAAACCGCTTTTGTTCGGCTCTTTAATCCGAGACGGTTCGCCTCTCTTGCCAAGCGTACTTCGATATTTAACCTACAATTAATCTGATAAAAGTGACTCTAACAGACTGGAGATGGACGGCGTTGGGACGGTGTTGTGTCTGCTGGAGGTTGAACCCTGCTGGTGATCGGTTTTCGGGCCTCTGGGGGTCCGCGGGGAGCAGCCGTTAGCCGGCTAGGAGCCGTTAGCTGCGGCCGGTAGATGCCTCCTCCTCCACTCTCGCCTCCCGCTGCTGCTGCTGCTGCTGCTGCTCCTCCTGCTCCGTTTCTCGTCTGAGAATGTTGATGTGTTCCTGTGAGAAAGTGGATTTCAGCATCGGCTCCCGAACCGTGGCCCGGCTCGTTTTCGAGGCCGAACAAGACAGCAGAACTGCAGGAAACTCTTCCAATGGGAGGTAGGAGCTCCAAGTTTGGGCGTAAAGCTTCTCAGATCCGGCGCTGAAGCGAGTAAAGGGCTGTTTCACATATTTACATCACCTTTAGTTTAAAATCTGAAACGCGTAGTCCGGTCTAATCCGAACTGGGTCACGTTACGCTGCTCAGATGTTTCTGAAATGCAGTTTAAATGTTGCTCAGTGTGAAAACCAAGCAGTGGAAACTGCAATGCTCTGACCTTTAGATCTCCTTGGATGGAGCAAGTCCAACTTGGACTGGACAGCTAAAATAGGGGGATTTTAAGACTCATTTCACTCTGTTCAGAGCACTTTAAGGAGGTTAACCATGAAAACAAAAATACTGAAACAATTTAGAGGATAATTATTCAGTTTGTGGCTTTTAAATTAAATTACTCATGTAAATCGATCTTTTTGGCATATAGAACACCGTGGACAGGTTTGAAAACTTTGCTCTGACTTTCTCTCTGAAATATTCAGTATAAAACAGGATGGCACAATATGAATATTCACGCCGATAATTGATATTTACCATTACTACAGTAAACCACTAGATTTTTCTGCAGAATGTAACCCCAAATTACTTGTGGAAAAATAGCTTTTTTACTATTGTTTTTCTTCTGTAAAATGTTCGACAGAAAACCCAGCATGGGAAGCTGAAATGCCGTGTACCATCACCGATTGGCTGGCATTTGCAAAGCAGCCAATCCAGGAGCGCCATTTTTACCCCATTTGTGCTGATTGGCTGAACCGAGAGCTGAAGCGAGACTGGATGTTAGCATCTGCTTTAGCGCTAAAACGACCTGGATACTTTAGTATATGTTAAGGTATATTTTGTGTTTGACCTGATATTCTGGGTTTTGGAGGGAGTCTGAAGCTGATGTTTAACATCTCAATCCTGCTGCTTCACTGTCTCTGCCACATGACCAAACAAATACCACATGACCAACTTCCCCCATCAATAACTGTAATCATTGTCTTTTGAAATATTAATGCCTTCATATTTCAGTTTGCGGTTGAACTCTCATCAGCTGCAGTTCTCCTGCTGGAGCCCATCTGTCGTGACCTTTGACCCTGAAATAAACATGTTGAATTTGTCCTTTTTGCATGTTTTCACACCTGGACTAAAGGTGGCATAATTCAGCTGAGCTTTGATTGGTCCAGGTGTTTCAGATGTTGAACTGCAGCTGTCGGCCTGGATCGTTTGAAAACAGTGGAATAGCCCTTTAATCAGTCCGACTCTAAAGCTCCTCTTTCCTCTCTCCACTTGGCTCGGTTCGGTTCTGGTCGGTCCAGGAAGTTGTCGGCTCATCATGTTGTCTTTCATCGCTCAGATTGTTTGGAGGATCAGGCTGTGCGGCTGCTGAGATTACGGTGGATTACTGAGGACAAACAAGCCGCTGCCCAGATTGTTCTTGTTCAAACAGATCGCTCCGATAGCGCTGGACGGGATCAGGATCTTTTCCCTGGAAGTTTCTGCTTTGAGCACAAACAATGGAGCGGAGCAGCAGGGCTGCTGCATGGTTAGCGCCGGGCTTGGTTTGGACCGGATCTGTCTGCTGATGTTGGGTTCTGTCTTCTCTCTGTTCTGGTCGCTGGCTCACAGCGGCTACAACCACAAACTTTCTGCAACTTTTCAGTTCTTACTAAGGGAGTTTCCTCACAGTTTTTAAATATGTCCTTTCATACATTTTACATTCTCTAATGTCTCAAGCAGTGTGTTACTAACTATATTATATTCACCACTGGCTCATTTGTATGGAAGATGATTAGGGCCACTGAAAAAAATGTCAAAATTCTCCTTTTTTTTTTTTTTTTTTACAAAAATTTCATGAAAAAAAATGCCAATTTTAAATTTGTTTTACATAAATTAAAGGGAAAATGTCAAAATTCTAATTTTATTTTACAGAAAATGGAGGAAAAAATGTAAAAATTAAAAATATTACAGATATTTGAGGAAAAATATTCTGAGATCTGAGGAAAAAAAGTTAATTCTTTATTATCTGTTACAATGTTGATTAAAAATGGCGACTTTTGAGAAAAAGTTGTTTTTCTCAGTTGTCTTCTGTAAACTCGTCATATCAGTCGGTTTTTTGACTCTGGGATTTTCCGTGATGGTTGAACTCGTCAGTCACCATCATGAGGCAAAGTGCTTCCTGTCTGAAGGTGCTGATGTCACAGACCAGAACCAGAAACAAATTCACTTACCTTGACAGTTTATTTACTTAACATAATAACTTCCTGGTTATCATGCTGGTCTTTAGTTTAAATAACCTTTAAATGCTGTAAAACATCTTAGATTAAAGTGGCAGAATCTGTGATTTAATGCTGCACCCAAAACGATCAGACCTTCATCCAGAGATGAAGGTCTGTGTGTTGAGTGAAGCATATTGATCAGATCTGTACTGCAACACGAGCCAATAATCAACCGTGTGGTCACATGACCCAGAGCGCGTGGCGGCGGCGGCGTCAGGCTGAACATCAGCTCTCTGCTCTCTCCACTCCTCAGGCAGACTCGGGTCAGGGTGGCGAGCCGCCGCTGCACCGCGCTTACGCTCGCCTGACTCTCTGATGCTGGCGCCATCTGGCGGGACGTTTTGGGCCAGAGGTCCGGAGGCTGCGGCTGGGTCTGGTTCTGGTCGGCTGTTGGAGTGAAGGAACGTCTGCGGAGCCGTTCTGAAACTGTTCTGTCTTCCACCAAACTTTCCTCAGCGTCACAGGGGTTGTGACCTGAGCCCCTCTGTCCGGCGCCAGCAGCATCATGGCGGAGACTGGGTCGGACCCGGCCGTGGCCGCGCAGCAGTGACCCGATGATGAGCTCGTCGTCCCCGCTCAGAGTGGAGCCCGTCTCCATCCCCACCCTCACCGTCTTGCCGCCGTCCTCAGACACAGAGTCCTGGTCCCGCCCCCCCAGCCCCAGACCGCCGGGCCGGTCCCACCGCAGCAGGACCAGAACCAAGCGGCGCTGCGAGGGCCCGGCGGGCCTGCATGGCAGTGCCGCGCGGCCGGGATGGGGCGAGACGCCGCAGATCGTGGTGGAGGATGGCGAGCGGCGCCGCAGCCCGTCTCCCTCGGTGGAGCGGCGGAGCGAGGACAGCCCGTCACATGACCTGCTGCTGCCGCCGCCCCGGTCCTGGTCCAGAAGCCCCTCCCCCGGCCGGCGCTCCCGCTGGTCCCTCAGGAGCCTGCTGAGCAGAGACTCAGACGTGGACGGCTGCAGGTTAGTGAGCAGTCAGTCGGCACTGGACCGAACCGGTCTGCAGTTCTCCTTCAGCTCATCCACATTCAGGTCCAGAGATGCAGTACCAGATTACTGGGCCTCAGTAATCGGATTAGGGACGTTTTTGTCAGAATTTCAGAACCGGCTGGATCTGTAGGGCGGAACAGATCAGAACCTTCAGATTCATGGTTCTGTCTGATGTCAGCTGACCTGTTTCTGACCCGGTCAGAACAATCTGGCTGCATAACCTGCATGGAACCTGCAGATTACCGGGGTTCTAATCCCAATGTATAAACAGCAGGAATAATGTAAACAAACAGGGAGAAGCTGCTGAGGAGGCGGGACCATTCCTCACCGTGATGACATCATCTGCAGCCAATGAGAGCAGGCTCTGGTTCTGATGATGTCATGTGAATCCAATCAGATCAGAGTGCATCACTGAAGTGGGCTGCATGAGCAGCTGCTGCCTTTTACTGCTGCTGCATGTTAACCATGCTGAATAATCTGCTGCATGTTAACCATGCTGAATAATCTGCTGCATGTTAACCATGCTGAATAATCTGCTGCATGTTAACCATGCTGAATAATCTGCTGCATGTTGGGTACAAATAAAGAAATTCTGCTTAAAGTTTAGTTGAAATAATTTGTGTATTTAATTTAATCCAGACCTCCTTCAGATTTTCTTTGATACATTTATTATTCTCTCCAAACGTTTCTTTTAATTTGCCCAGGTTGTGGATTATTCTGAGTCTTTCATGTCAGTGTGTTGCCATTGGAAACCAGTTTTCCTTATCGGCACTCAGACATGAAGCAACAGGAAGAGGAAAGAGAGCACATATAATTTTTAATCAGATAAAAATCATGACACTAGCTTGATGTTTAATCCTCCATTAACATGCCGGAGCCAAACCACAAACCAGATGAGATTATCTGCTGCAATAATCTGTGAAACTAACACCAGTCAGTCTCTGGGGTGAGAACTTGTTCATCACAGTATCACAACCTGTCAGCTCTTCCACAGAAGTCAGTTTTCCTACACCAGCTTCCTCTGTGTCACTTCCTTTGGGAAAGTGGATGGAAGCAGTTAGAAATCCCACTTTTCTACATGTTCATATTATAGTGAACCCCAAATATTCCCAGGGTCAGAGTTCACAGCTAAAGTCCATTATTTTGTAAGACCTTCTCTAAAATTCAGTTCAAATTCAGAAATACTTTATTAATCCCCAGAGAAAAATGTAAGACCCTGAATGCAACATTTTCAATTCTTCATATTTTAATCTACCATATGCATCAATACGCACAGTGACTGGGCTGAGGTGACTCCAACTGTGTCAGGAGGACGTTCTCCTCTGCAGGAACCTGGGATCCTGCCAGACGTTAACGCTGGAGCTGAGCTGCGTTCACAGTCTCGGTTTCAGGCTGCAGGTATAAACCTGTTGACTGTAAACATTGACGGTGAGGAGCAACATGGCTGCTGGTTCCAGATGGTTCTTGACCTCCAGCTCATCCTGGTTCTGTTGGGTTTGCTGTTTTATCAACAGTTTGTTCATTGGAGTGTTTTCTTCCTGTCATCTCTTGAAGCGTTTCTCTGAGTTTTTAACCTGATGTGAACGCAGACAGGAAGCTGATGAAATATCCTGAACCACCAACTTCAGACCTCTGCTTTCACCCACTTCCTCTCCACGCTGTCGGCTCGTTTCATCTCTGTTCTCTTTGGCTCGGGTTCGGACCGCTCCTCATCGTCCGCAGATTACACAGAGGGACAGCCATGCATGCATGCAGGCCTGGCTCAGGCCAGCCTGGATTATCATCTGGACTCTAATCCAGAGAGATGGACGCAGGTTGGGGGTTAAGGGATTGGGTGGGCTCTGTTCCAGTCAGGCCAGATATTCTGCTCAGATGAAGCCAGATTAAATAATCTGTGTTTTACATGTAGAACGGTCTGGTGGTGAATGTGAGGCTGCAGTTTGTCCTTCAGCTCAAACCTTCAGTTTTCCTCTGCCTGGTCATCCTTATCTGAGCAGCAAGGCCTGCTCTTCCTCCTCCTCCTCTTCTTCCTCTGCCCCCTCCTCCTCTTACTCCTCCTCCTCCTCGGCTGCAGAGGGATTAGGGGTCGGCTGACAGACGGCAGCCCGTTACCGGCTCTTGTGTTCGGGCTAGTGGGTTGGCTCGGTCCGGTACCGGCGAGCTCCGCCCGCGGGACGCCGCCGCTTTCCGATCCGAGGCAGAGCGACTGAAAGGCGGCCGAGCGGCGGTCGGTGATCCGGCCCCCTGCCCGGATCCCCGGGCTTTCTGAGTGAGCTCACCGGGGGAACAGGCAGCCAGCGGCCGGCCGGTCGGTGGTTCTGGTCGGGTTTCATCTGGACCTCTGCCGCCTCATGACATGTTTGAGTAAGTGTTGCTTAGCGGGGCCGCGCTGCGCTGCCAGCCGGCTCTCTGCGCTCCTAGCCCGGCTTATCTCCGGGGAAATGAACCGTATCCTGCAGATTCGAGCGCAGCGCCGGTTAGTGGCGGTAAACAGAGATTTGACTGAACGGCTCGCTGCTGCGGGGCTCCTCCATCCCGCACGGAGCGCGAACAACGCGGCCCCGCATGGGCGCTGCTGCTCGGCCTCCGGACCGTTGTTGTGCTGCTGAGGCTGCAGGCTGCTGACCCGTTAGCTGCAGGCTGAGCAGCAGAAGCCTCTACGGATGATTTATTGACGGGTTTAATGTGATGAAGGCAGAAGAAGTGAAGCCGGTTTACCGTCCTGACCTGTTGATCTGATTGGCTGCTTCCTGGTTAGCCTCCATCTTTAACCAGCATGGACTGGTTTCCAGTATGAGGGAGAACTGAGGTTTTAGCAGTTATGGTTTTGCCTGCTGAGCATCATGAATTAAAATCATTTCCATTCTGATGTTCTTTACAGAAACATCACAATCCATTTTATTTTTGGTTTTAGTTTTGTATATTTAAAATATCTTCCAGCTACAAATTCTTTACAAAATGAAACTTTATTGGTCTTTGCATGATGATGTTATCAATAAATTACTTGAAAATGGTCTCACTACAACATGATTATTATTATTGTTAATTACAGTTTGTCGTCTGGTAATGTGACAGGAATCGTTGTGGTTTCAAAGCGGCTCAAAATTCCCCTCATGAAGTTTTAGTATAGAAATAGAAATTACCTTTAACATCCCACAGAGAGGAAATAACATGTCTGTCTGTAGTTTAACGCAGGGCTATGCTGTGCACTGCTGCTCAGCTGGCTGAATGCAGGAGAAATGTAGAATCTGCATAACGAGGAAGATCTCTGGAGTAACTAACGTCTATTTCTGGAATAGTTGGAATATTTGTTGCTTTTTATTAGATTTTGACCATGTTTTATATTTTTGGTGGTGTTTTCTATCAGACTGGTGAACCATTTTTGATCCTTCTTGCAGCTTTTTTTAATTTGTTTTTTAGTTCTGTACATTATCGGCTTCCTCTGCTGGTTGAAGCTTTCGGACACATTAATGGTTTCCTATCGGAGGAATCAAAATGTTTCTGAGGGATTTTTCATGATCAGTCCGTTAAAGACTTCAGCTTTGTTTAGCTGGCGGCTCAGCTAGACGTCAGACCATCTAATGCCTTTTAAAACTACCAATCATTGCTAAAGAGATGTGAAACATAAAAGCACCATGATTCTGTTCTGAGCAACATCCAGTTTCCTCTTCATGTTGCTCATAGTTCCTGTATCAAATTTACAAGCAAAGGTCACATTAGTGGTGAAATCTAAAAGATAAATGGAGTTGGTTTGACTCTGATGTTCCTCCTGCTGGTGAAACGGAGCAGACGATCAGTTCAGACCCACTGCTGGGGACAGCAGAGGGCGTGTGATGCTCTGGGCCTGTTTCTGGTTGCAGATAAATTAATCTGCTTCGTTTGCGTGGATCCAGCAGCAGAGCGAAGCGTTTCAGAGCCTGTGCAGTCCTGCAGCTTCCTGCTTCGGTTGAAGCGTTTCCTCTGGACGGTTTGACTGTCCTTCAGCAGGAAGCTGAAGCATCGCTGTGATGATTGTAGGGAAGCTGTTATACATAAAGAGTGGAGACTGAATCCATCAGTAATAATCAGAGTTCATAAGACTGAAGTCAGACTCCATCTGCAGTTTACTGATGAATAATTACTGGATTTCAGTTCAGTTTGTTGGTTTTACTCCGCTAATCTGTGTGTGTGTGTGTGTGTGTGTGTGTGTGTGTGTGTGTGTGTCTGCAGCACGGCCAGTAACTCTCCACGCAGCACGCCTGGCAGCTCCCCCTCCCTGCGGCGGAGGGTCCTGGGGGGGGGCAAGGCCAGCGAGGGTGAGGCAGGGGGGGGCGGCGCCGACAGCCCTCTGCCCTCCGTGCCCTCCGCCTCCTCCCTGTCCTCCGCCTACCCCCTGGCCTCCCGCCACTTCAGCCGTAACGCCAAGGTAAGGACGGCTCTGAAGGCCCGACTAGCTGGACCCTGAAGGGAATCTACATGTTGCCGTAACTCTGATCATCCATGTGTTTCCAGTAGCAGTCAGTTTTGCAACGAATCTGGAAACGCCTCTGACTGAAGACGGTTAGCATGTGATGATAAAGTGAGAACTAGAACGCTGTCTTCTGAGGGTCGATGTCCAACAAAATAAAAATAAGTCTGTACAGATGTTTAGGACAGCAGATGCAGATTCAAAGAATCGGAGTGAGATTATTGTTTTGGTCAGGATTTAAAAATGAATAAAATGTCTTTAAATATTTGTGCATGAAACAACAAAATACTGTTTATAGTATTTAAATGAATACCAGCAGGGTGTGAATACTTATTGCTTGGAGCAGTGTGACAGCAGCGTCCATCAGGGGCGTTATTTTACCCAGAATCCCTCTGGCTCGGTGCTCCGGGGGGCAGAGCAGCTCTTCCTCATGACTTTGTCTCCCTGCTTCCTCTGAGCTGCTGCAGATTCTGAATCTTCAGTCAGTTTTAGGTGTTTTGTATCTGCAGCTTTAAAACAGGGAAGCTGAAGCTGACGGGTTGCAGCAACCTGCTGCAGCAACCTGCAGAGTTTCCACAGCAGGCTGCAGCAACCTGCTGTGGAAACTCTGCAGGTTGCTAAAGCCCAGCAACTGTCTGTGCTGGTGTGAAATCAGTTTCTGTGGTGACCTTATCTGGCTGCAGAGCTTAGTGACTGTGTTGTTTCTCTTTGCAGAAAATGCAGAGCTGGTACAATGTGAGTACTCATTAACGCCGCCGCTGAACTTTGGCTTCATCTGAAGCCTCTGGCCTCTGAAGCCATGTCTGCCTTCCTCTCCCAGGTCCTCAGCCCCACGTACAAACAGCGCAATGAGGACTTCCGAAAAATCTTCAAGAAGCTCCCCGACTCCGAGCGGCTCATAGTGGGTGAGTTCAGGACGCTTACGGGTCTTTCTGGGATCAAAGTTCAGACAGACGCCCGGTTCTTCAGCCCGGCGGCAATGAAATGAGGAAGAGGAGTTTGGGTGATTTAGTTAGAAGAGCTTCGGCTGAAAGGAGAAGTGAAGTAAGAATGAATCGCTGCTGTTCGTCAGCCACAGGGTTCCCTCACACTTTGCCCTGGAGGAACATCTAACGACCATCACACAGTTTCACTCACACACACACACACACACACACACACACACACACACCAGCCTCAGAACAAAGCAGAACTGGTCAGAACTAGAGCTGCGGTTACCATGACGCTAAAAACCCACACTGCACCAGGATGGGATGTTAAAAATGTGCGTTCTCTCTGCATGCGCTGCCTGAGCAGCAGGTTGGCGTTTCGTCTCGGTGCAGAGCTCAGGAGGGCGGAGCGTTGGGAACACTGCAGTCGGAGAGAAGGAATGAGTTTGGAAAATGTGGAACAATCGGAGCCGATATCGGTGCTGCGCTCTGTTCACACAAGGCGTCTTAAAGGGGCGGCATGTGTTTTCTAGGCACGTAGTGATATTTTATAGCACAATCAACTAACTATGTTACCTTCAGTTGGTATAAAAATGACTTAAATTTAATTTGATTTCACATCAAAGCATCACACCTGATGCCTTCAAATTGGACTCTGTCTCTTTAAGAAGCTCCCACTGTTTCCAATACGCCGCTTTCAGCACATCATCACAACAGTGCTCCTCCATGATGCCGTTCACAACCATTCTACGTTGAGCTAAGGGTCCAGCAGGTGTTTGCTAATTGCTGCTGCCGCTAGTCTGGAGGAGTGTGAGGGTTTCTCTGTGAGGCGGAGTCTTAACCCTGTGGGCGGTTTGTGGTTCTGGTTTCTGTCTTATAGTTGTTGAGTTTTGCTAATTTAGCCTGATTGACTGCAGTGGGGCTTCAGTCAGAACGCAGCAGGACGTCAGCAGATTTTAAACTGTTTACTGTAGAAAAAATTAGCTTATAGGAAGCTCAGTGCATTAAGGGTGTTTAAGGTTAGCAAAATAGTGAAGCTAAAAGTAGCTTTACTACTACATTATCAGATGTGCACACTACTGGATATAAGCAATATGAAAACAAGATGTACGTATGCTACAGAGAGCGATTAATGTTGATGACCTGAGGAAGAACCTCTGGGTTATTTTACTGTTGTAGACAACAAACATAGCAAAGCATCATTTTCCAGGCAGAGACGCCACAAAGCGGTGGTGTCTGACATCATGGACGCAGAGAAGCTGGACTTGCTGACGTCATGCTGGCCGAGTCAGAACCTGGAGGAGAACGCTGGTCTGATGGTCTCTGCAGACTGAATCCGTTTAGATCCGTCTAAACAGAGTTGGTTTCACAACAAGCTGCAGATCTCTGGAAAGTCAGAAAGTTTCACAGGAAATCCTCCGGATCCACACCGTTCACCAGTCAGAACCTGACCTGAACCTGCGCTGAGGTTCGCTTTAAAGGTCAGACCAAAATCTGCCTGGAGACCAAACACAAGAGTGTCTGATTGGCTGATGTGTCTAAAGGGCAGAAAACACTGAAACAAGTTGGATTTACACAGTTATTCCTTCACCAGTCCTGATTATTCTAGTTATGAAGCTTTCAGCTCTTCTCTGAATCATCAGAGACATCAGTCAGCTCCTCCTTCCCTCAGGAGGATGGAGGAGCGTTTACACGGTTTAATCGCCACTGTCAGCCCGGCGTCTGGAGTTGAAGTGATTCCTGCAGAGGTGTGTGCGTGTGTGTGTGTGTCAGCTGACCTGCTCTCTGCTCTGTTTTCACCAGACTACTCCTGCGCTCTGCAGAAGGACATCCTGCTTCAGGGACGCCTCTATCTGTCAGAGAACTGGCTCTGCTTCTACAGCAACATCTTCCGCTGGGAAACCACTGTACGTCTCTCACACACACACACACACACACACGTTTGCGTGGCTATCTTTGTGGGGACTTTCCATTGAGTTCCATTCATTTGTACAGCCTAAACCTGACCTTTACCCTTTTCCTAACCCTAACCAACCAAAACTCAATTCATACCTTAGCCCTAACTCTGACCCCTGACCCAAAAACAGGGTTTCCCCTTGTGGGGCCAGGCTTTGGTCCCCATAAGGTATTACAAACACGCACACACACCTCACTGCAGACGTCTACTTCCTGGTCAAACTCTGCTGTTTGAAGGTTAAATGATTTCATTTCACCATCTGAGGTTTTACTTATTATTAAGGTTTAAATGCTGACGTCTTTATTTCCACCACAGTAAGTTATAAACGGTTATAAGCGGTTATAACTGGGTTAGTTTAACCAGGTGTCTGCATCCTTAAAAAGTCTGAAAATATCTGGAACTCGACTTAAAAACCAACTCGGCCTTTAGTACGTTAAACACAGGCTGACATTGTGTCTGGACAGGATTATTTCATTTGAACATTTCTGTGGAGATAAAGGTTTTAATTTCCATTCAGAAATGTCTTAAAAAGGTTTTGAAAGTTTTAAATTTGAGTTGCTTAAATCTGCAGAGAGCCTGTTAAAGCAGTAAATCATCCTCTAATTATGACATGAGGCTGCGTCTTCATCACCACGTAATGCAGAAGAGCTGCAGTTATAATAAACTGCAGCTACTGTAAAACCCCCTGTTATGAAATTAACCTCAATTTATCACAAATCATAAGTTAAAGTTTAAAGCTGCTTGTTGAGTTTTTCCTGTATGAAGTCAGATCTGTGGTTTAGGAGGTAGTGAACTGAGGAGGTGGTCATAATGTTCTGCTGGGTTTCTAACCGGTCTCGGACCTTCAGCAGCTGTAGAAGCGGACCGGTACCGTCGCTCCTCTCGGTTCCAGTTGAAACGGTTCAGTGTTCCTCTGGAGGTTCTGGTAGAACCCGTCCGGTCCGGTCCGCTTCTTCCCTCTGACTCATGTTGTCAGAACCTCCTACTGATCCGATCAGAACGGTGGTGGGTTCCACTGACTGGGCCTTTGACCCAGTAGAACATTTTGCTGCCTAAAAATAAACAGCAGCATCATTTTGTGAACTTGATTATTTTTTAGCAAACGATGAATCTGCAGCCAAAACCCAGAATAACAGAATCAGCTGAACATAAGCGCAGAGTGCGGCGGCGGCGATGCGCGCGGCGGCGGCGATGCGCGCGGCGGCGGCGATGCGCGCGGCGGCGTTCCTGGAAATTAACCAGATTCATTTTCAGATTTATCCATTAATAACTGCATGAAAAATATTCTTAATAGGAAATTTATTGTTTTGTCTTAAATGGAAAGTGTTTCTATTTATTGCTCAGTTTTGGCTTAATTACATCTCGACTGTTGTTTTTCCTTTTTACACTCCAGTTATTGATTTATTGATTCTGAACTGGTTGATTATTTCAGCGATCGTTTCAGCGCTGCTGGAGACTCTCTGCTCTCAGCTGATCTGTTTTCCACTCTTTGTGAGACCAGAAGCGCCGTCTGTCTGGACCTCTGTTCAGTTCAGGCGCTGAAAGGGAGCGAATCTTTACGCCGTCTCTTATTTTACGTTTCATATTTTTACTTGTCATTAATTCGTAGAAGAGAAGGATTTTCGTTGTTGATCAAAATAAATTTATAAAAGCAACAAAAGAATAAAATAACCAAGGGAGCGAATACTTTTCATCCTGTTAATGACTGTATAGTTTAACCTGCAGGTTTTATGTTTTTTTCTTTAATGATGAATGAAGCTGATGTTTCTCAGATCACCATCCAGCTGAAAGACGTGACGTCTATGACGAAGGAGAAGACGGCCAAGCTGATCCCCAACGCCATCCAGATCAGCACCGACAGCGAGAAGGTACGCCGCCCGCCGCACCTCCTGCTGCAGCAGCGATGGGCGCAGCGTTCCTGCTGCTGCTGCAGCAGGACGGAATCGGCTGACTCGGCCGGATCTCCTCACGCTGACGAAGCGAACGCAGGAAGTCCAGCTGTCTCTCTGTTCTCACGCCTTTCTTCCCGTTTCCTGCCTCAGCATTTCTTCACGTCGTTCGGCGCCAGGGAGCGCAGCTTCATGATGATTTTCCGCCTGTGGCAGAACGCGCTGTTGGACAAGGTACGGCCTCCCGCACACATCGCCACGGTTACCGTCTCCGAGTGGATGACAGTTGGGAAGGAGCTGTGAAAACGGAACCACAGGCCCGAGGGAGCGGATCTATTTACTGGCTGAGTTCCTGAAACATTAATTATTGGATGAATTGTGAAAAACTGTTTGAAGTTGTTTTTTAATCACCCGATCAGAATTTTCTTTAGTCCGTCGTAAAGAGTCGCCGTTTGTTTCCGTAGCTGTTGTAGGACAGTCCGGTCTGACGGTGTGAAGCAGGAGGCGGCTGGTTGAACATCGTGAGGTGAAGTCTGAGTCTCAGTTCTGTTTGCTTTCAGTCTCTGTCCCCCAAAGAGCTGTGGCACATCGTGCACCAGTGCTACGGCACCGAGCTGGGCCTGACCAGCGAGGACGACGACTACGTCTCTCCCACCAGCGAACACATCAACGGCCTGCTGTGAGTGTTTCCATGGAAACCAACCAGAGACCGAGCTTCAGATGAACTTCTTTCAGTCGGACTTTATAAAACTAAAGTTCCTCTGTTGTTTGCATCTGTTCCTCAAAAGCACAACCAGTTTTCAGCGTGAACATGCAAATGCTTCCCCTGGGGCTTCGTTTGCATACTCTAACCAATATTTCTATTGTCTGACTGCTTTACATTAACCGCCTGCCTCCTCAGGCCGGGAGAGGAGTCTGTGTCGGTGACGGATCTGTTGGACCTGAGCACGGTGTCGGCGCCGTCTGCCGGCAGCTCCCCGCCTCCCGTCTCGGTCCACTGCGGTCTGACCAGTCCGGCGTCCGCCCCCATCCTCAGCGGCTCCTTCCCGCCCCCCTCCGCCGCCTGCCAGCCCATTGAGGTGCCGTCCTCTTCAGGAAGTAGACCCGGCCCAGAACCCATGGAGCCCAGCCCGCCCAGCTGCCACGGCTCGCTGCTGGCCCTCACCCCCCCCATCACCGCCTCAGTCTCTGCAGCCGCTTCCTTCGTAAGTGGTCGCAGCATTCACACTTACAATCAGCTCTTATCTCCGGCTGAAAAGCTGCAACTGAAACATAAACTGCAGCAAATGGAGGAACGTACGAAACAGATTCTTTAAGCTCTAAAGTTGCTTTTTTAACACATCCAGGATTTTAAATTTTAATGTCCTTGAAATTTGATGCTTTTTGTTCTGTTCTCTGAAATGAGTGTTCACTTCCACATTCTGCTGCTTTTTCTGCAAATTTTCTAATTTTCAAAATTAATTTAAGGACGAAGAGCAAAATATGTTGTGATATGTCAAGTTGTTAATTTATAGCTTTTTGGGAATCACAATTTTGGTACCAAGCTAGTTTACTGCTAAATAATTGAGTTTAAATAAACCAAGCTAAATATGCTGATAATGTAAAATAAGAAATCAGAAGCATAAATAAATCAAGAACATGAAAAATAAAACTAAACTGAGAAAGTTCAACCCAGGTAAGGTGATGTCTAACACACTTGATGTTAGCTGTGCTGAAGTAATGCATCGTAAAATAAGCTATGCTTGCAAGATGTATTTGCTGTGCTAATATAATGTAGCAAACTATGCTAGCACACTACATGAAGTAATAATGAAAATAAGATACAACGTAGCATAAAATAAGCTATGCTAACAGCGTAAAGTAAGCTATGCTAGCAACGTAAAGTAAGCTATGCTAACAGCGTAAAGTAAGCTATGCTAACAGCGTAAAGTAAGCTATGCTAGCAACGTAAAGTAAGCTATGCTAACAGCGTAAAGTAAGCTATGCTAACAGCGTAAAGTAAGCTATGCTAGCAACGTAAAGTAAGCTATGCTAACAGCGTAAAGTAAGCTATGCTAACAGCGTAAAGTAAGCTGTGCTGACGGCGTAAACAATTCTATTGTGGCACAAAGATGTTCTAACAGTGTGAAATAAGATCAAATAGGCTTAGCTCATGTAACTAACCTAAACTAAAATAAGCTCAAGGAAATAAAAAAAAAATGTAGCCGCAGCTGCATCCCGTTTCTCACCCATCACATGACGCTGGGCCGTGTGCCCCCTTTACCCCCCTCTGCTTCAGACCCTGGAGGAAGGAGGCGACAGTCAGTCCGAGTCGACCAATCACATGCCGCCCCCACCGGCCGCCAGCCTGGGAAACCTCTCCTCACTGGACATCACCAACGACGAGGAGCTGCCCACCGACCCCAGCAACTCGTCCGATACGCAGGAGGAGAGTAAGTCTGATCTGTTTCCTCACATGAACTGGTTAAAAGTGGCTGAACTCTGGAAAACGTTTCTAATGAAGCCGTCAGAGGGGAGTTTTTACCTCCAAGACTCAGTTCTTAATTAATGTCAGCCTGGAAGCACCATGAGGCCGGTGAAGTTTAAAATTAAAGTAATTAATTAAATTAAAGTGACAGGGTCAGAGTGTGTGTGTGTGTGTGTGTGTGTGTGTGTGTGTGTGTTGCGCACACTCTTTAAAGCAAACAGGTATCGCCTCCAAGCTCTTATTAATGATGAATATCTCGATTATTTGATTCAAACAAGCTGTGCTTAGTTCAAGTTCATCATGTAAAAACCAGCGTCCTTAAGAACAAAGTTGATGCAGAACCAGACCGTAACTGGACCTGTTTGCTGAACTGTTAGACTCTGAGTTCACCCGGGTTGACTCTTTCTTTCCAGTTCAAACTTTAAATTGTTTCTTTCTGGGTCACTGTGGGTTTTTTAACCCAGCAGTGTCTGGAGAACCTGTCTGGTTCTGCCTGGGTGAATTCGGCCTGAAGGAGAACCTGCAGGTCTCCCTGAACTGACCCTTGACCTCACCTGACCTCCAGCTTACAGGAACGGTGTAATGGTTTGTCTGTAAATACCCAGGAAACAGTTTTCATTTTCAGCAGCCTTTAAGCGGTTCTGGATCTGTGTTGAGGTTCTGCTGCAGAGCCGACCGGGTCGGCTCTGCAGCAGAACCTCAGAGACGGAGATCTGTGACCCCACAGAGGTTGAATGAGCTTCACCTTTAAATCACTTTATACCAAAACAGGATTTATTTATAGCTGCAAAACATTCCTAAGATTTGGCCCAAATGTGACGTTTAATTGACCGAACCAGATTCATGTTCTAGGAATAATTTTAGATCTTTCAGAAAGATTAATTTTATTTGCTTTAAAACATTTGTTTTAAAATGAAGCAAGAATTTTCTCAAAAGACCCAAAACGTTCCTGTGGATCATGGAAAGTTCTCCAGGTCTAGAGCCAGAGCAACCAGATCAGCTCCAAGCTTCAGATTCAGGATGTTTCCACACCTGCATGGAGGAGGAATGGCAGACGGTTTACTTTAACTATTCACTTACTGCAGATAAACAGCAGCCTCCAGTCAGCTCATTTCTGATCATCTCTGGATTTATAAATAAAATCTCTGCTTAATATTTTGTTTCCCTTTGGGTGGAAATAAGTATTTTAATTGAATTTAGTAAAGTTTCAAACTAAATAATTAGCTTGTAACTAAGATTAGAAATTATATATGTAGCTAAGAGCTAAATATCTTACAAACTAAATATTTAGCTTTGAAATTAAATATTTAATTTACAAAATTATTGTTATTTAACTTGAATTTAAATATTTAGCTTTAAACTAAATATTTAGTTTTTGTTATCTTGGAGCTAAACATTTAGTTTGATGCTAAACATTTAGCATCAAACTAAACACATACCTTGTAGTTAGATATTTAGTTCAACTAAATTTTTTGCTTAATAATCTAATATTTAATTTAGAACCTGAATATTAAGTTAGCAAGCCAACAATTTATTTAGTTGAACTAAATATTTAACTTCAAGATGTGTATTTAGTCCATTAACTAAATGTATAGTTTGAAGATAAACATTTAGCTTTTTTCTAAGTACTTGGTTTACAAACTAATTTTAGCTCCAACTAAGTTTAATTAACTACAGTTGTTCTGTTTTTTGTCAGGAAAAATAAAAATACAGAAACATGTAAATGGCTGTGAATTGTTGTGAAATTTGTTGGGAATGAAAGGATGTTGGTAGTTTCAGCTGGTTTCTGATGAGCTGAAGCAGCTTTGGCTCCCGGTTCTGTTGGTCCGTCCATGCAGCCAGCAGGAACTGTTTGGGCCGGATGTCAGGGCTGCCGTTTGGTTTCTGTGAATGTTTGCTGGGACGTGAGCGACCCGCCTCTGTGTGTTGCAGCGTCGGGCGAGGTGGAGGCGTTCTGTTCGGACCTCAGCGGCCGCCTCAACATCAACACGGCGGTCCGGATGAGCGTGGACAAGCTGCACGACCTGCTGTTCTCCGCAGACACGCACTTCATCCAGCACCTGTTCTCCCAGAGGCACTTCACCGGTACGTCAGCCCCTCCCCGGCCCGGGTCCGGGTCCGGCCCTGTCTCCAGCTCCGCCTTCCTGGCGGTTCAGTCGTTCAGTCGGCTGGGTCTGCAGAGCGTGTGTGAACTTGTCGCTGTGAACATGAATGCCAGTTTTTCCTGTTGAGGCGGTGACCGTTGGAGCGTTTTGTTTTCTTGCTGCTCTCATTGAGCTCCTCAGACTGCTGACACACACACACACACACACACACACACACACACACACGCCTCTAACCGTGTGTGTGTCTCCTCCTGCTGCTTTCTGCAGCCGTCACGAGGAAACTTGCTGCTCATCAGATCATCTGAACCCGGTTCAGTCAGTTTGAGCTTCCAGATCAGTGTTCGCACAACGCCAAGGTGGAAAGACATCAGCAATGACATGGGGAGGGTCAAAGGTCATTTCCAAATGATTGGACGGTGACTCTCCTCTGCTGGTTTTATGGGAGTCCAGCAGCTGAATGTGGGTCAGCCGCTGCTGGTTCTGGTTCTGATGGAGACGTTCCGCGTTGAAGCTTTTCTCCAGGTTTAGAAACGATTTTAACCAAATTAAACTTAAATCACAGAAAGATCATAAAACAACCACAGCCCACATCATCTGTTTACCTTCTGGACTTTTCCATGTTTTCATGTCCGCCATTTTCTCTCTCTCTCTCTCAGACCTGTCAGTGGGCGAGTGGCAGCAGGACGGCGCCAGCGGTACCAGCAGCCGGGTTCTGAGCTACACCATCGCCCTCAACAACCCGCTGGGCCCCAAAACCGCCCCGGTGGTCGAGACGCAGGTTGGTTTCTGCAGCTGCAGCGTCCAGGTCCAGCTGACCTTTGACCCTGCAGAACTAACCGTGCTCCCCCTGCAGACGCTGCATAAGAGCTGCTCCAGAGGCGAGTGCTACGTGGTGGACTCAGAGGTCCTCACGTCTGGGATCCCCTACCAGGACTACTTCTACACCGTCCACAGATACTGCCTGACCTCCATCAGCAAACACAAGAGCCGCCTCAGGTGGGCCGCGCGGCGCCGGTCGCCTCACCGCAGGGGGGCCAGCTGGTGTCTTGGTTTAACATTCAGTTATCTTTGGACACAGTAAGAAGAAACAAACATTTAACAAAATGATGAAATGACGTTGGTGAGCAGAAATCTGTGTAAAGTCACATTATGATGATCTCTCATCAACCTGGACTGCATCTTTCAGTCCTTCATAATCTCAATCTCAAATTAAGCCACAACATGATAAACGGAGCTAATAAAACTTTATTCGACCAATAAATAAATATAAAACGACATCAACCATAAGAAACCACAGGATGTGGTTAATCTGTTCCAGGTAGAGCTGCTTCATGCTGTGCTGCTGCTTCGCTTCTTTGGGGGAAAGAAAACAAAATTTCTGAAAAGTCACTAAATATTTGGACCAAGTTTCTGGTCCAAATAATCATCCAGTCATGATGTGGGAGCTTCATGACTGTCTGAGTGTTTTTAGGCTTGAATTGGTGGAAAATATTAAAACTGACCCAGATTTAAATCTGTGGATTTAAATATTAATAACTTTGTTTTGTTTTGCGTCTGAGCTGCTCTGACCGCCGTTGGCCTGCTGACCGGGTCGAGCCGCTTTCCTCACTCTCACTGTTTGCTCTGCGATAACAAACCAATCCATGATTAGATAAGGGAGCAGAGACTGAATGATTGTGTTGGTGAGCGCGGGTCGGGTCAGAACCGCTGCTGCTCGTTGGCAGCAGCTCCAACGTTGCCAGCCTGTCTGGGTTTAGCGAGCAGGAGACGAGCTGCACGTCAGACATCCACAAGAACAAAAGGCTGAAAGGTTCTGACCCGTTTGGGTCCATCTGAGGACGTAACTGATGAGGTTCAACCTGTTGAACTGTTTTACTGTCGTCTTTCTCATGCTAACATCTAGGAGTCGTTTCTGAATAAAATCGTAAAATGTTAGTTACTGTCCAATGTAACGTAAGCTAAGCTAACTGAGCTAGTCCAAAATAAACCCAAAGATGCTAAAGTTACTAAGCTAAGCTAGAACAGGCCATGCTAAAGTAAGCTAGGTTAACTAAGACTGTCTGGCTACTTACTCAAGCTAAGTTAATGTAAAATAAGGTGAGCTAACGTCATCAAAGCTAAGCTAACTGATACTGAGCTAATACAGAAGCTTAAGCAACCTAAGCTAAGATGAATTATGCTAAATGGATTAACGTGAGGACAAATCTAAGGTTAGTTCAAGATTAGAAGTGAATAAAAGCCATTTTTGTCCTCATGAGTCGCTGCAAGTTGCTGCGTCTGACGGCTTTGCTTGGTTTTCCCTCCATGCAGAGTTTCCTCAGACATCTGCTACAGGAAGCAGCCGTGGAGTCTAGTCAAAGCACTGATCGAGAAGAACACCTGGAGCGGCATAGAGGAGTACTACAGGAACATGGGTGAGGCGCCGCGTCCAGCCTTCGTTTATCCTCATCATTCAAACATGGATGATGATGATGATGATGAGGAGGAGACTGACTGGAGGTTTTCCTGCTTCTTTAAAACTCATAAAAAACAGATGATGTTTTAAAACCTGAATATAATAACCAATACAGGTTGTTTTTTTCACTGAACTTTCACTATAAAACAATACTAAAGGTACTTTATTTGGATTTAATCACAAGTAAAATATTAATTTTTTAGTTTTTAAATGATTTTCCAAACATCATTTGGAAAATGATGTTTGGAAAAGGTTTTATGTTTTTCTTTATTTTGAAACTTAAAATAGAAACAAATGTGATTCTGATTAAGACTCGCAGCTCTGAGCGATTTATTTTACTGACTGACAGCAAAAATGGCTTTTGATTAAAAATGTTGCCGACTTCTTGTTCATATTAAAGCAGATTTATGGGTTAGAATGGCCTAGTCAAAGTCCAAACCCAAATCTAGTGAAGTTCTCAGGGTGTGAATATTTATCTCCTTCTCACTCTTCCTCCTCCTGCTTCCCACATGCAGAGAGCGAAGTGTGCAAGCTGGAGACGCTGCTGCAGACCGAGGTTTCCGTGGTAACCACAGGCGAAGCCGCGGGCGCCGACACCGCCAGGACGCCGCCGTCCCTGCGACGGCGAAAGCGCGCCTCCTCCCGGCGGCAGAGCGAGAGGGAGGGAGGCGGTGCGGAGGCGGGCGATCGAGGGGAGCGAGGCGTCGGGGAGGAGCGGAACCGCAGGGAGGCCAGTAAGTCCAGGCCGCCCCTCTGCTGCCCCCCGGTGGCCGGAGGGAGACGTCAGAGCGCCGCTCGGTGTTTCCTGCTGCTGAATCGCTGCTTGGTGTCTGCAGGCGCTCCGTTCCTGAAGCTGGGCGAACGCGGGCGCGCCGGCGGACACGGCGGCATCTCCACCGTCCTCCTCATCGTCAGCTTCATGTAAGCGCCCCCTCTGGTCGCCGTCGGTCCTGCATGTTTGCAGCTCTGCTCTGATTGTCTCTGAATGTTCAGCTGCGTCTCAGTAAGTCAGAAAATCAGTGAGAAACTTAAAATAAATATTTATTCCTCTTCATTTTAATGATTGTGGTTAAAAACACAATCTGTTTCTCAGATTTTATATTTTCCAGGGAAACAGATTTGAAGCTCGTTGAGGCTCCATCCACATGAACCGTCGCTTTCCTTCCACTCAACTTCCCCCCCCCCCCCTTTGTTTTAAAATAAAAATTTTTTTTATAAATTTTTTTTTTTGGTTTTA
>NW_015114325.1:100500-108484 GCF_001443285.1 Poecilia latipinna | reverse complement strand
CATTTAAAACCCATTGCACCCCCCACCACAAAACACCTCCGTTTCCTTCCCCCTCAAAGCCCCCCCCCCCCCATATGTTTAAATATAAATATTTTTATTAAAGTTGTTTTATTGGTGTGATATAATCTTTATCTTACAAACATTTTGTTTGGTTTCTATCTGTAAATAATCTGTCGCTCTATAAATGATCCGCTTCGTTTTTAAACCAAATTGATTTAAATCAACTTTTCAATGATTTTTTTAACTTACTGAGACGAAGTCGAGTTGACCTTGCACGCTGACCCCTGACCCCTGCTGTTGACTCTGTGGGTCGGACTAACAGCCTTCCTGTTTCTCCCCCCCATGCGTAGGATCTGTATCAGGTTCGTATGACAGCTTCTGCTTCTCTGCTGCATAAATGAGACGATGTGAATGACAAACGTCCCAAACTGTGAAAAATCCACCATTTAATGAGAAAGCCGCCTGCAGACGCAGAACCGCTTGGCTTCACGACCAGAACCAGAAGTCTGAAATATTCAAACCAATAACCTGAAACGCAGAATCATAATCATTTTATTATTATGTGGCTCTAATAAAACAAGGAGGCGACAAATAAAATAATTAGATGTATAAACACTTGGAGAAAGTGATAAAACTCTGATTATAGATGGTTTATGGATTCACTGAACTTCCTGATAGGTTTTTATTGGCTGAGAGATGAAAGTTACAAATATTAGTAAATGTTTAAATAAATGACGTTTTGGAAAATGGCTCCAGTTTGATGCAGTTTCAGTTCAGATGTGATAACTGAAGGTCTCAGAAACAAGTTTAGCCTAAAGCTAAAGGCTGCCCCCTAGCATCTGAAGGAAGTACTGCGCTGCCGCAGGTTGAACAAACTACTTCCTGTTTGTTTTAAATTCAGAGCCTGAAATCATGGAGTCCATAATCCTCCACATAGCTGCTGATTCCACTGATATTAAATGAATCTGACGTGAAGAGCAGCTGCAGTTACCAGTTTATGTCAACAGGAGGCAGAGTTGTAGCATTTCTGCAGGTATTCCTTCACCTTTCAATAGGAAACAAATCACTGTTATTAAAGATTATCTGATGGACTCTGAAATGTTTTCACTCCTAGACATGAAAAAATGATTTCTGGTTAATTCTGAACCAAAACTGAAATCCTGTTTTGATGATTCTGGGTTTGGTGGATTGTTCCCACAGTTTCATGAGTGTGTTGTGTTTTGTAAATGAGTCTGAACTGTTTCTGTTTCCTCTCCATCCCGTTTGCTCTGGTCTCCATCTTGTTTTGTTTTCTGGCTGAGTGTCCGGTCCGGTCCGGGTGTGTCTGACCTCTCCGTCTCTTTGACCCCCAGTCTGGTGGTGCTGGTGGCTCTCAACATGCTGCTGTTCTACAAGCTGTACGCTCTGGAAAGAGCAGCTCACACACTGGAGAGGTGGCACTCCTACTCTGTGGCCGACAGGTAAACACGCTGCAGGTGTTTCACACAGAACACGAGCCGCTGGGATGGAGGAGGGGTTCTGGTCCCAGCAGGGTTCTGGTCCCAGCAGGGTTCTGGTCCCAGCAGGATTCTGGTCTCCAGACGTTTTCCTCCCACTGAACTGTGTATTATCATTATGTCATAATTTACACTTTAGCTGCTTTTCCAGTCGTTTGCAGTTCATTAGCCAAACACTTTTTGTTGAATATTCTACGATTCATTTAGACTGGAGCCCAGTTTGCCAAATTATTTTCTTTGGGATTTTCATAGATTCTAAAACTGGAACAGAGTAAAACTATTTTAGCTCCAACAGAGACATGTTTACATGCATCTTTCATTTCAAGAGCATGAAAAAAATCAGTTATGTTGTTTTTAATGTGACTAATTTATTTATTTTTTTAATATTAAACAGAACTTATTTAGTAATTAGTTTCATAGCTAATTAGCTTTGATTTAACTAATCTTAGTTTTTCTTTGTTTTTGTTTTTATTAGATTAGTATAGTTTATCTTAACTTTTCTTGTTCTAGCTTGACTTTTAGCTTGGTGTCAGTTAGCTTACTTTAGCTGGATTGATTTGAGCTTATATTATTTTATGGTATCTTACCTAGTTTGGCTGAACATAGGTTAGCTTAGCATGAGTAGCTTAGCTCCACTGGCTTTGATTATGTTAACTTGGGCTATGTTGCATTAAAATAGCTTATTTAGCTTAGTGTCAGTTAGCTTGGCTTAGTTGACCTTAATTACTTTAGCTTAGCTTTGTTGGGTTTTGGTTAGCTTAACTTATTTAGCTTGGTGTGAGTTAGCTTAGCATCATTGGTTTCAATCAGCTAATTTTTTGTTAATTTTGCTTATTTATCTTGGTGTCAGTTGATATGGCTTTGATTATGTTCCATTATTTTAAATGAAGTTAGCTAAGCTTATTTTTTGTTTTTCTGTCTTACCCTAGCATAATCGTCCATAGCTTTAGCTTAGCCTTTTCTAGTTAATTTAGAAGAACTTGGCGAATTGAACATTTTTAGCTTAATTGGTTTCTCCCAGTTTACTCTAATTTATTTAACTTATCCTAGCATAATATAGTTTCTTTATATCTTTAATAGTTTGATTTATACTAGCTTAGTTAGCCGAGCTTAGCTTGCCTTGGCTCCGGCATTAAGAGGTCAGGGACTGTTGTGACCTTGTGGCGGTGAATGTGTGGACTGGATCAGAACCTCTGAACCGTTGTGACTTGTTGCTGCTGTGCCGTCAGTCCTCTGCCCCAGACGGCGGGCGAGTGGGCCCAGGTTCTGCACCTCCAGCGGCAGTTCCACCAGGCGCAGCTCAGTAAGTGGCAGCAGATCCTGCAGTCCTCCGTCTCCCTGCTGGACCAGGTCAGAACCCGCCAGCTCCACACAGAACCAGAACCTCCCGCTTTCAGCCGCCGCAGCTGACCGGTTCTGTTTGCTCCCCAGATGAAGCATTCCCTGGAGAAACTCCACAGGAACATCGTGGTTCCGGACGGGGAGCCGGATCCGTCCGCTGACACAGAGTCCCTGTCTGAGACCTGACCTCCGACCCGACCCGCATCCCCCTGCTCCGGTCTCAGGACTCCGACACTTCCAATCAGAATCCGGTCCTGGGTGGGACAGACGGACGAACTACACTACCCACAACCCCCCTCTCCTGACTGACTTGAAGTCGCATCAGACGCCTTTAGCTTCGACCAATGAGAAGCTTCCAGAACCACAGCAATAAGCCCCTCCCCCCGCTGCCCCATGAACCTGAACAGAACCGGGCCACAGGCGGGCCGCCGGGTTCCAGACTGCTTCCTGACCTGCTGCGTGGCGCCGGGACCGGACCGGTTCCGGCCGGAGACGGACCTCCTCAGTATTTATTATTACCTCCCAAGTCTCGTCCTGCTTGAACAAGTCATGTGATGGCGGTTCTGCACTCTGATTTGCTGATGTTTGGACCAATAGGAGAAGGAGGTTCAGCAATAATGAAAACCTTTTGCTCTTTACGAATGTTTCTCTGAAAACTAGTTTATTATAATAATAGTGATGATGATGATGTGTGTGCGTGAAGAACGAGGAGAGGGTGCGTCGCCATGGTTACGTTATCACATGCTACTTTTTCTCTTCAGTGTTTTTGTTTCTTTTTGCAAATTTTTCTTTGTGTCCAAACCTTCAGCCGAGTTGGAATGAAACGGACCAAGCAGAACTTTTCAGGCCCGGAAGAACAAAAAGGGAAACAGTGTTTTGTTTTTGTTTTTTTGTTTGTTTTTTTGTGAAATTAATCTGAATTTACTCGTCATTATTTTTTACTTTTTCACTTCCTGTTCTAATTCTGACTGAGGATCGGTTTCTCATCTCTGCTTTCTGGGATTTTCTCCCGACTTCAGCGGCTGCAGAAGCTTGTCGGCCCTGCTGTGCACGGTCGTCATGGAAACGAGAGGCTGGTGTATTTATTGTGGAAGGATGAGGAGAGAATGTACTGTAAAATTGTGATTGTACAAAACAAGATGGAGAGAAATGAAAATCCTAAAACATGCAACAACTCGCTCCTGCCTGAGTCTGAGGTTTTTCTTCACAATTTCTTGAAAAATATCAATTAAATGGTTAGAAATTATAAATAAAAAATTTTAATTAATAAATGTTAATGTTTTTATTTTACTGTGGAATACTACAAAAGCAAATATAAATTTCCAGCGAGATTTTAAGATTTTCATTCATGTATATGAAGCTGAGAAAATTAATCCCTTAATACATTTATATCCTTAAAAACTATTTAAGAATGTTTGTCTATTAAATCCTAAAATTTCACAAACACATTAAAAACGAAATTAATTAATTTCTTAATGGCTTATTTTTTCCTGAATTTGCTAAAATAATGTAATGTTTAAATAGTAAAAATAAAAAAATAGTAAACATATTTGAATTTGTCATTTATAAAAAAAAATTTTATTTTGTGTCCTAAAAATAACCAAATGTACAAATTTTTCATAAAATATAACTAAAATGTTTCTGTGGAGCCTCTGCATTGAAAACTAAAAATCTCCAAAGTAAAAATGTCTTTTTCCTGATCAGCTCCAGGTGGAAATATTTTAGATTTTCTGTCAGTTAATATTCAGAAGATCCATAAATATTCAGTTTCTGCTCCGTGTCGTTTTTTCTTCCGGTTCATTCCAGTCAACTCCTCGGAATGTTCTGTTGGTTCTGTTCGGTTCTCCTTTACAAACACATTCAGACCCAAAGAACGACTCAGAACCCGACCGAGAAACTTTTATGTTTTTATTATTAGGACTGACGTTTCCATGGCGACGCATGCAGCCAGCCTGCGGTTTTGTTGTTTCCATGCAGCGGAACCGGAAGCGGAGCAGCTTAGCCTGGTTCTGTCCAGCTTGGTGTTCCGTTACCGGGACCCAGAGCGGAGCAGCGCTCTGCTGCCCCCTAGTGTTCACTGGAGGCAGGAAGAAAAGCTGCTGGAGCTAGCAGAGCCGGCCCAAGGCATCAGCTGGCCACACATCACAAAACTCTACATTTATGTTTATTAAAAATAAAACTGTTTCAGCGCGAGTACATGAAGAGATTTTATTTTCAATTTCAGATTTGAAATTGGTAAGTTTTACTTTGTAAAAATGCAAATAATCTGGATTATTCGATTGCAGTGTAACCATAGTAACAGTCTCATGCACAACAATACATTATCACTGATTACTTCTAAAATCACCCAATTAAACTCCACCACCTTTTCCAGATTTCACCTAATCTGGATTAAAACGCTGCTGGTGGAGAAAGTTTTAACAGGAAGACCAAGTCAATTTCTACGGAAGTCTTTAAGTGCCAGAACTTTACCCAACCTGAAAACAAGGCTTCACCTCTGACCTTTTCTGAAGGTTGGTGTCGTGGAGCATTTGCTGCACAGCAGTGAGATTGCAGGTTCTGCTGCGATGATCCGGTGAAACGCAGGAAGTCTCACTTTGAGCTGCAGCTTCCTTCTCGGCTCAGCGCCAAAACTTCCTGTTTTCTGCGTTTCTGGGTCTGATTGTCGCTCAGTGAGCTCCCAGAAAGAACGTTTGGTTCTGAGCTCTGACTCCTGACCACTTCTGGTCTCATGGGAATCCGTCTACAGAACCAGCAGATTTCCAGTTCGATTCGGTCAAATTTAAATATGAGGGAAAAAACATCAGAGGAGGAAAACTGATGATCAGACGTGTTTAAAAAAAGTGAAATTTGAGATTCAAATGTGAAAAAAATTCAGATTTTCTTTTTTCAGACAGATTTGGTTTGATTTGCTTCAGTTAAAAACAGATCAACAATAAATAAAATGTAACCAATGTGAGTTTTTCCATCGTTAAGCAGGAATTTTCTTTATGCTGAAACATTTGGACTGAATGTAATGTTCTGTAGGGTTCTAGTTCTGATTCTGCTCAGAAAGATGCTGGACATTCGGACACTTTTACAGGAAACTTCATTAATATATTAGAAATATAAACGTGAGCTGCAGCAGCGTGAAGCTTCAGCTGGAGCTTTGAATTATTTTATGTTTACAGCAGATTATAATCAGTGGAAGGCAGAAATCGGCTTTAAGTTAAAGCACTTCTGGAGAGTCATGCAATCGAAAAAGGACTAAAAACTGTCCAAATATGCCGACTGGAAGGTATATTTTAATATTTGCCGACTTTTTACTGGGCAAAGCACCTTTTAAGACATCATTTTAAGCCTGATTTGGTCCAGAGTTGCATGGAGGAGGACCCGGGGCTGCTGGATGTTAAACTCTTCCTGGGTTCATCTCCTCGGTGCCGGAGCAGCAGATCCCACATCGGCCCGTTTCCTCCTGGTCCAGGTTAGTAAACATGCACAATTAAAATGTTTCAGCTGTAATAACGCAGGTATCTGACAGAATGTCCACAGTTTGATACTCTGCAGAATATTCAGCTGTGATACGTGTAGACTGAGGCCTGGAGTTTAATTTATTGATTTATTTGATAAATAAACCCCCTGAACGCCGCGGAGCATCGAGGTGAAACGCGTCGTTTCTCTTTTGGTCCACTGGGTGGCACTGCTGCAGCACTGTTAAGTCTGATTAGACAACATGCAGAGGCGTGAAACATGAGCCAGTTTGGTTTTGATGCATAATAACTGATGAATAATGTTTGTTTTTCTCTTTTTCTGCAGGTTTTAGAAGAGAAAGTCCAAACAGGAAAAACTTCAGCTGCGTTAACAGTTGGCAGTGAGCAGCTGAAGGTTCTTAAAGGATTTTTTAAAAACTCATTTGTTGCTGTTTTCCTTTTTAAAATGTCATCCTTAAAAGCAAACAGTGAGTTAAACCTGAGGAGGAAGGAAGGACTGGCTGCTGGTCAGCATGCAGAGGGAGGCGGACTGGAGTGGAAGCATATTTACAGCGGCTCTCTTCCTGTGGATCCTGCTGCTCTGCTCTCTTCTTCTCTCACTCCTGCCTGCGCTCAGGGCTTCCAGGATTTCCATCACGAGGAGAGACGAGAGGGAGGTGGAGTTCCTCAGGGCCGTCGCCTTGGACTCTCCATCAACCTGGAGGTTAAAGCCAACAGAAGAAAAGTTGCAGCTCCGACGTTTCACTGCATTTTGTTTTGGCTGCAGAAAAGTTAAAGGAACACAAATAAAATCAGAAACCAGTGGAGGTTCCTGATTGGGCTGGTATGGAACTACATTGGTGCAAAAACTTGGAAGAAAAGCGAAACATGAAGCCTGTTAGACGTACCGGGTCATTCTGCCTCCTGGACGGCGCCGCAGTTCTCTTTACTCTCTGAAGCAACGGCTAAATACTCGGCCCTGCAGGGACAAAGAGACGGACTGAAACGGATCTGGTTCTGGATCTGGATCTGGACCAGGATCTGGGTCACTCACTCGGTCTCCCTCAGCGCCTCCTCTCCGGCCGCTGAGATCTTCCTGTAGCAGTAGATCATCTCCACCACCAGCCAGAACTGAAGCCCGATGATGGAGACGTACATCATGACCTCGGACAGGATGGACGCCATGCCTCTGGTTACTACGGCGACACACAGGGAACACGTGGATAACAGCTAGTGGTTGCTATGGTGACCCAGTGACCTCCAGCTGTTTGCGCAGTGAGAACAGCTGCAGACCAGCAGGAGGCCGTGTTCTCCGCTCTTTCCCATTTTGAGGAGAACCTGAGAGGAACTCGCTTCTCTGGTTTCCGACTGAAATTCAAAATAAATTTGACTAAAGGCTTCTTTTCATGAACGGCTGCAGCTTCATGTCGTATGAATGGATGTTTTTAGACCCATTTCTAACACAAATATTTAATAAAAGTAGAAATGCGTCATAAACGTGATGAAAGCAAACAGGAACACTGCAGACGTTTCTTCCTTTGTGATGAGTTTGTTTGAAAAGCAAACAAACCGACTGCTGCAGTTTGCTGAGCTGCAGCTCCATGTTTGACTAACAAACGAAGCACTCTCTCACACACACACACACACACACCCCCACACACACACACACACACACACACACACACACACACACACACA
>NW_015114325.1:91633-96014 GCF_001443285.1 Poecilia latipinna | reverse complement strand
ACACACCTACACACACACACACACACACACACACACACACCTACACACACACACACACACACACACACACACACACACACACACCCACACACACACACACACACACACACCCACACACACACCCACACACACACACACACACACACACACACACCTACACACCCACACACACACACACACACACACACACACAGCTGCAACGTTCAGCTGCATCAGACTACAGCAACAATCAGACACAAAACCTGAGAAGCAGATTTTTCCATCAAACGTCTCTGATGATAAAATAGAAAAAGCTTTAAAAAAGAAAATCATCTTGACTCAGTTTTCCTCTTATTTTTCCTTAAACGTCATCAGGAAAAATGATCAAACTCCAGTTTCTCATCCTGTCATAGGAGAAAACATGAATAAATTCATGTTATTTATTCATTTATAAACGTCACTTTCAAAATAAATATTACATTTTTAGTTAGCCAACAAAATATTTAGCTCAAAACTAAAATATTGAGCTAAATATTTAGATAATATTCAAATTAGTTTGCTGATAAGCAGAAGTAGACTTTCAAAATAAAAGCTGGGTATCACAAACATCAATGTAAATATAACAATAGAATATATTGATCTTTTAGCTTTCTAGCTAAATAATTGGCTTCAAACTAAATATTTAGTTTGCTAACTAAACTGTGATATTAATGAATGAATGAATGAATGAATGAATGAATGATGATGAAAATATGACTGAAATATGAAGCCCTATTTTTGTTTAACAGGATAAAAACTAGAGTTTTGTTTAGCTCTGCAGCAGGAACATTCACGGCGACCCGGTTCTTACGTTTTGGGACCACCTGGAGGCGGATGATCTTGGTGGTGCTGTTCTCATGCTGGTAGTTGGTGTAGATGAGGGTTCTCCTGAAGATGCACATGTAGGTTCCCGTGTCGTTGAAGGTCACGTTCAGGATGTAGATGGAGCCGTCCTGCAGGTCCTCCGTGTTTTTGCTGCCGTTCCAGTCCAGACGCTCCTCGAAGCGCGGGTCGAAAATGTTGCCCCTTTTCTCCTCATACTCATACAGCTGGAACAGGAAGCAGAGGAGAGACGGGAGCCGTGAGAAGTTTATGGGAACCAGACCCAACCCTGAGGAACACCGAGCCGCTGCGGACCGCAGGCTTCCTGCCTGGACTCCTGCAGTGAGAGCGGCGAGTGGATGACCGTCTGCCCAGAGGACAGGAGGATGTAAGACTCGGCTCTCTGCTGATGAAGGCGTCTGATTCCCACAGGCAGGAAAACCGAACAGAAATCCTGCAGACGATGAGGGAACCAGTGAAGCTGCTTCCAGCTGTAGCAGGTGGATCATTTCTGCAGGATTTCTCTGCTGATCAAACTGCAGCTAAAATTATGAGTATAAAAACCTGCAGAGGAAAAACGGTGGAGCTGCAAACACTGGAGCCTGACTGACCTGAGCAGCAGTTTGGGATTTGCTCCCCTGAAGAGCATCGGTGGTCATCTTCTGTTCATGACCTGTTTAGACACAACCTGCCGGCGGAGAGCAGCAGAGTGATGAAGCTGTGGCTCTTACCGGAGAGAAGTCTTTGTCGTTGGCGCCTCTGAAGGACCAGGAGACCACGGCTTTGGCCCGCACCTCGGCTCTCATCTTGCAGGAGATGCAGCCCAGTTTGAAGCCCTCGTTGGCCACGGCCTCCGTGTCCGAGTCCACCTCCACGCAGGCGCCGCGGCACAGGCCGGCTGCAGAGAGGAGGAGTTCTGTCAGTTCCTGCTGGTCGCAGGTCAGAGGTCAGAGAGCCGTGGGCGGCCGTCGGGCTCCAGGAGGAGCTGCAGCGTTTTCTCTCAGTACTCGCAGGCAAACTCTCAGTACTTCAGAAAACAGCAGGAGCTTCTGTAGCTTTGGCTTTGCGTGCTTGCTAAGTGCTCAACACATGCGTGACTTTTTTTTTTTTTTTGGTTCTTTTTTTCTTGCAATGTTTTTATTTCCGCTCATCGCTTCACTTTGATATTTGATAAATTTGGATTTCGGTTCTGCTGAAATTTTCTCTTCAAAATGTGAAACTGAGAGGAAATAAAGAGGCTGCAGTGAGACGGTTGTTCTGCATTCTGTCAGTTCCCAACCGGAGCCAACATCATATATAGAGGCGAGAGTCTATATATGCCGATTATCATCATCATCATCATCATCATGACACAAACTCGTCATCGGCCAAAGTAACACACCTGGAGCTCCACAGGTTTCTGTCTCAAACTGCATCTCGCAGTTTCCACTGAGGCCTCAGCACCGATCTCAACCAAAGATGTGCTACCCTGAACTTTCACCTCAGGGGGCGGGGCATGGGGGGCATGGGGCGGGGCATGGGGGGGGCTTTCATTTTAATAACAAGATGGAGGAGGGTTGGGAGGTGAAGGGAGAAGACAGGAAACAACTGTAAATCAGATCAACGCTGATAAAAGCTTTAAAATGTGTTTGGTTTAAATCTGAGGCTGTTGAAGATCAGAGGAGCATGAAGGGGAAGAACGATGGAGGACAGAGAGGAAAACGTTTGCAAGATGGAGATGAGGGGAGAGAACAAGAAGAGGTCAAAGGTTAGCTGCAGAGGAAAAGGAGGAAAAGAGAATATTAGGAGCAAAATTATATAGAAAACTGTTTATTCATCATTTCATATCAACCAACTGATCACTTCACTTATTGATTTTATGATTTATTCATTAGTTGTTCATTTGACCAGCAGCATCACAGTCAGAGGTACAAATGTGACGTTTATAGGTTATAGATCTGTTTCTGTCTCTGAGGTCAGGAAGAACCGATCAGCTGATCCATCAATGGATCAGCTGATCGATCAGCTGATCCATCAATGGATCAGCTGATCGATCAGCTGATCGATCAGCTGCTCTGCAGAAACACCAAAGGAAACAGATCAGAAGCTTCTGATCCACAAACTGTGAAGCTGTTAGACCTTCAGCATCACAATAAAACTTTGGGTTTTGGTCCAACCTTCACTAAGACCAAAGATCCAACCGATCATCCAAGTCCTTCCTGAAACTGGACCCAGACTTTATGAAGAACATTCAGTATCTCAACCAGACTTTGGATAGACCGTCTAAGACGTCTGCGTTTCCTTACAGACGATCCAAGCTCTCATCAAACGTGTCTGAAGTCTGGATGGTGGATCCACATTCTGGCTGGTTTTCATGTCTGGTCCAGAAGAAATCATCTTCTGATCATCAGCTGATCAACGGCAAACACTTTTATCCCACATAAACATAGAAATGCAACAATTTAACTAATAAACCAAAGCACAAACTCTCAGCAAAATGATTTAACATGATATTCTGCCGACGTATCAGGGAAGTTATCTGTTATCTTTCCTCCTGCATCAGAGATTCTCCAGCCTGAGAATCACTGATTCCAGCACAGAGAAACCAGACTGTCCTTTTAAACCACTGAGCTTCAGTCTGAGTCCAGCGCCGCCCGGCTGCGTCTCACAGGTTCATGTTTTAACCCGAAGCGACGGCTGATCTGAGGCCAGATTCTCCGGTTTTCAGGTTATCTGCCTGGCAGATCCGCAGCGCGCCGAACAGACCCGAGGCAAAAGGTGCATCTATAAATACTTAATGCCAGAAGAAGCAGCTACTTCTGGTGCTTCAGCTTCATCTCTGCTGCAATCATCTCCTTCGCCTGTGAGCAGCTCCAGCTGCCAGAGGGACACAAAGACACTCATCGATTCACGGCAGAGACACGGACAGCAGCAGGCCTCCAGTTATCCAAACACTGATTATTCACGACGCTCTGCAGCTCCAGGCAGGAGGGGAAGGTTTGTTTGGAGAAAACCTGGAATGCAAGTAGAGGAGAAACTCTGACTCTGCAGCAAACACGGGAAAAAACTGGAGTTTGGCTGCAGGATTCATCAGCCTCAACGCAAAACAGGAAGCAAAGCAAAAAGGTTCAAATCTGGAGGTCAGAGATGTAAAAACTCCACATCCCGAGAAATAAAAGCAGCCGACGCTTTAGGAAATAAATCCTTAAATGACTCATTTTAACTGATTTAGGAAGCAACAAGAGCATCAGAGCAGAAACTGAAGGTCAGCATCGTCTGCTGGAGTTTATCAGGGGTCTGCTGGTGTGTGTGTGTGTGTGTGTGTGTGTGTGTGTGTGTGTGTGTGCGTGCCTGAGGCAGAGCTGCTGCTTCACATGAATCTCCACCATTCTGGGGTTTGTTCTTTGCTGTTCAGAAATCAGGAGAGCATGAGGAGCTGCGTCATTCTGGTTCATCCTGATTTGCCAGGAGGCGCCGCGTTTATCCGTTCAAACGCTTTCATGATGTCATAGAGAGGATGAGAAAGTCCAACCGTTATTCTGCTCAGGAAGGAGACGAGCTC
>NW_015114325.1:87602-88612 GCF_001443285.1 Poecilia latipinna | reverse complement strand
TGTGTGTGTGTGTGTGTGTGTGTGTGTGTGTGTGTGTGTGTGTGCGTGCCTGAGGCAGAGCTGCTGCTTCACATGAATCTCCACCATTCTGGGGTTTGTTCTTTGCTGTTCAGAAATCAGGAGAGCATGAGGAGCTGCGTCATTCTGGTTCATCCTGATTTGCCAGGAGGCGCCGCGTTTATCCGTTCAAACGCTTTCATGATGTCATAGAGAGGATGAGAAAGTCCAACCGTCATTCTGCTCAGGAAGGAGACGAGCTCCACAAGACAAAGGGTCGATGCTGCGGTGTTGGCAGCGTCATGCTGCGGTGCTGCTTTGCTGCAGGAGGAACTTCATAGAAAAAAATGGAGCATCTAAGGCCAGGAAGTTGAAGCTGCAGATGGACGATGTCTGCCACAAAGTTTTAAAGACAGTTGTCCCGATCCTGAGGAAATGTATAAAAACTTTTGACCTTAAAGATATTAATCAATCAATAACAGATTATTTCTGTCATTGTTGAGGCTTTTGGCACATAGATGGTGATTCTTGCTGACCTGGAACAACAGACGTTTGCTCTGATTTAACTTCAGACAAGAAGATGGATGTAAACTTTTGGTCTCCACTGCAGTAAAATGAAGCCGGATAATAAAGTTCAAACACAACGTTTTTAAAACAGAAGTTAAGAGATGATCCTGGTCGCTGCGTTGGAGGAGCTGGGAGTTCGGATCGGATTCTCCGACTCAATCCAAGATGGCCGCCGCTGAGGATGGAGAACTTTAGCCATTTCTGGTGTTTTTTGTTCCAGTGATTCGTTTATTAGGTTCCATCTGTAACTCTGAGCGATTGAAACCGACCAGAGCAGCAGGAGGCGGAGAAAAGACGGAGCAGAGAGAAACGAAGATGCAGAGCGACAGGAAGGAAGAGCGGAGTCATCACATCCAGGAAGGACGGTGATCCGGTCCAACAGCAGCAGCAACAGAGGCAACGCAGCAGCAACAGAGGCAACGCAGCAGCAACAGAGGCAACGCAGC
>NW_015114325.1:80932-82612 GCF_001443285.1 Poecilia latipinna | reverse complement strand
CAGCAACAGAGGCAACGCAGCAGGAAATCCAGCCTGCAAGCTGCACACTGAGGTCTGGGATTATCCAGCAGCAGCAGATTAGGATTTTGTTGCTGCTGGTTTTAATCTGTCACATCAGCAGCTGTTTGTCTCTGAGGACTGAAATGTCCTCCAGCTGCAGAAAAGGACGACCTCTGCAGCCACAGGGGACACAATAGGCCCGGTTCTGGTTCTGTGTGTGTCCACACTGGATCCTTTGAATCCAAAAGAGTGAAAACTCTTTCCAGTAGAAGAGGAACAATGGTGTCCTCTGTCCTCAGACTGGGTCAGTCCATCCATCCATCATCTCTGAACCACCGGTTTGGTTCTTCTGGCGTTTCCAGTCCACCAACTGGTTTCTCCTGGTCCCAGTTTGGACAGCCGTCTCTGTCCTCCTGCAGGTTGGACTCATTTTGGGACAAACTGAAGACGTTTCCGGCTGAACAGCAGCTCTGATGTCATTCACAGAAACTTCCTGACGTTTCTCACGAATGAGGAGAAACACACACCTACACACTGACACTCACACACACACACACTGTGCAGCCGTGCATCACCAACGCTGACGAAGCTGCTGCAGCCCTTCCTGTCCTTCTCGGTCCATCTGTCTGCAGGGGGTCATCTTCCTCTGCTGCTTCGTCTTCATCGTTTGTTATGTTTAACTGACAAGTTTCACTTTTTGAAATGAAAAACTGGATTTTAGTTTCAGTTTTTATGAATATCTTTACTTTGTTTTTGTTCCAACAATTATTTTGGTTTTCTTGAGAAAAATAACTTTTAGTGAGAAATGGAGAAAAAATGTAGATTTACAGCAATTCTTTGTTTTAAATGCAAAAGTATGTGAATAAAACTCAGGAGGTTCTAGAACAGGGAGCCCAGAGTGGGTCCTGGAGGCCCGGCATCCTGCACGTTTCCGTTTCCGGCAGAAACAACCTCAGCAGGTCAGTGTTCTCCTTAGGCCTCCATGAGCATCAGTGGGTCCAGGTGTGTTAAACCAGGGAGAGAATAAAACATGCAGGACCCACCGGGCCTCCAGGACCCACCGGGCCTCACAGGGCCAGAAGATTCCTGTCGGTTCAGGTGTGTGTGTGTTTGTGTGTGTGGGGTGGGGGTCTGTGTGTGTGCGTATGTCTGTGTGTGTGTGTGTGTGTGAGTGTGTTGTAATCAGGTCAGAGAATTATCTCGCTCCAGATTCTTCTGTCTGAGACAGACCCATGGAGGAAACCCGGAGCTTCAAACAGAATCAGAACCGAACTCCGTCCTGTCTGGACTCAGCTGCCAGACGGAGCCGAGCAGCGAAATCACATCCGACCCGTTTAGCCGAGCGATGACTCCGATGAAGAGCGACAGTCAACAGCTTCCTGTAACCAAGACCAGCTGCAAACCTGCAGCGATTCATTCTGAAGGAACCGGTTCCGACCCGCTTTTGGGTCTGTTTGCCGTCAAACCGCCGATTAAGAAAGATTCTGCGGGTCAGAACCTGGAGGCGGTATCATGGTTCGGATCGTCGTCGTGGACGGAGGAAAGACGTCAGAACCTTAAAGACACCGAGTTTCACAAGGATCAGTGAAAAGTTACCTGTGCTGCTAACATGCTAATGCTAACATGCTAATGCTAACATGCTAAACCAACGAGACGTTTAGCAAAAGCTAATGCTAACAT
>NW_015114325.1:70624-77630 GCF_001443285.1 Poecilia latipinna | reverse complement strand
GCTAATGCTAACATGCTAAACCAACGAGACGTTTAGCAAAAGCTAATGCTAACATAAACAGCGGGACTGTTCCCACCCTGACAGAGGAAATGGTCCGAAGGCCCGACTGAGGAAGAGGAGCGAACAGCTGCTGGACTGAGCAGAACTTTGGGTCGTTTAGACCCCTGGAGACCCGGTACCGGTTCTGTTGGTGACATGAGGAGTCCATTTGCAGACTAATGGCTCCGTAATGCGGCGGCGCTGCTGCATCAGCCGCCGCAGCTCTCAGGAGCAGCATGCCTAGGTGGGCCCCATGTGGGGGAAAGGAGGGCTGATATATGGGCCCCACATGGGTTTGCCCATGTAGGGCCACAGCCCACATGGGCCCTACGTGGGCAGTAAATGGACAAACCCATGTGGGCCACCACCATATAGGGCCCAAGTAGGACCCATGTGGGCTGTGACCCTACATGGACAAACCCATGTGGGACCCATATATCAGCCCTCCTTTCCCCCACATGGGGCCCACCTAGGCATGCTGGCAGGGGCCAGTAAGCGTCCCCTGGATTCCACCACTATTTAAATTAATAAGTAGATTAAAGCTGGTGGATAATTCATGAATCTGATCAGATAAATCTGCAGCATGTTGTTTCCCTCCTTGGCGTCCAGCTGAACTTCATTCACTGCATGAGTTTCATGAACGCAGTCAGTTCAGCTGCGGCTCTTTAACCGAGTCACCAAAACCTGCATCCTGCTGAAGACGCACTTTGACCCTTTAGAAGATGAATACAGGAAGTAAAGCGTCCGTGACGGAGAACGTTCTTCTTCTCCTGGTTTCAGGGATTCATCTCATTTTCAGACCAGCAGATGCTTTTGGGCCTTAAAGTGGAAATGGAAAAAAAAAAAAAAAACATCTCACACTTAATCATCTAATCATTAAATATGACCAAAAAAAATTTGGTTGTTGGTTGAATTTTAAAAAAAAAAAATTCCTCAATATAAACGTCTGACTTTTTAATCCCCCTTCAAGACTCATCATCATCATCATCACCATCACCATCATCATCCTCCGTTTATATCCCAATAATCTTCCACCTTTTTCTTTACATCTCAGTTTTTCTCACTCATTCTCCTCCTTTTCACTAATAATCCTCTTTACAAACCTCATCATCCCTTTCATCTCTCCTTATGTCCTTCTTTTCCTCTCATCTGTTTTCATTTATCCCACTAATCTTCCCCTTTGCCAACTGAATCGTCCATCTGATTCATTTCCATAATCTTCCACTTTCTCCTTTACATCTGTTTTTCCCACTCATCCATCCTTACAAACCTTTCATCCCTCATTATTTTAATGAACTTTTACACTCATCCTTCCTGCTGATGTTAAATAAAAATCAACATATTTATCAGTTAAATATGATGTTTCCCAGCATTTTAATGTAAATTATGGTTTTAAAGAACAGAAGGAAGTTTTGCCTCTGCAGAGGAAATGAAAAGTAACTCCTCATTAAGCAGCAGCACTTAACGAGTTGGGTTTTGCAACTTTCTGTATTTTTTCTGCATTTTCAGCCGTTTGCTCAAATTGTCATGAATGAAAACTCCTGTAAACACAGCTAAAGTTCAGGAAAATAAAATAATGATATTTCAGAGCAGTTCCTTGTTGGATCAGACTCCCAGCATCTCCACTGTTTAATAAAAGAAGAACTAATCCCTCTTTGGCGACATTTTCAGCCTCTGTGTGGTTATTTATGATTTGTCCCGTTCAGCAGCTTTAAAACTCAACCTTTAATCGCTGCTAATCGTTTCCTTCCTGTCCATCTTTACTTCTATCTGCAGCCTGATCTGAATATTTTATGACTGATGGAGGCGTCCAGAAGTTCACAGCTCGTCTTTAAGCTTCTCTTCTTTGGCTCTTTATTTCTTTCATGTTCTTATATTTTGGTTTCCAAGCAGCTGGGAGTTCTTACATAAACGATGATATTTCTGCAGCATCTCTGAAGGTCATGCATGAGGAAAAGTCCCAGAAAGCCTGAGGAAGTGTTGGTTAAAATATCAAAGTTTGCATGCTGACCTCCAGTAAAACAAACAGGAATCCTGGTGAAGCCAGAGATCAGCAAACAGCCACTCACCTTGAAGAGCCAGCAGGGTCAGAGGCAGCAGCAGCATCCCGGCTCCGTTCAGGCACCAAACACACACCGACACACACTCTGCGCCCTGCAGCGCCGACACGTCCGGACCCTCTGCAGCCCGGAAGAGGAGAATGGAGCTGCTGGGACTCTGGGTGTGGTCTGCCCTCCTCTTCCTCTCCTCCTGATGAAGAGGGGAGCCGCAGAGGGAGGAGGAGTGGCTGAGGACCTGATGGAGGACGGCCGGTCCAAACGGATAAAGAGCTCAGAGTCCAGAGCAGGAAATGGAAGCAGCGTCGGGTCCTGGAGACGTTTCAGCTGCTTTTACTCTCACATTTCTCTGCTTCCTCCACAAAAAAATCTGATATTCTCCTCCAAAACCACCGATGGGTCAAAGGTGAGCGGATTCCATCCCGCCGTCCAGCAGGAGGTCGGGCTGCAGACAGGCTGATCCGGAGCGCAGACAGACCGAGGAATCGGCTCTGGAGCGTTTATTCCCTCAGAGCGACGCGCGGAAACTGACAGAGGGACGATGCGCTCCGGGACGGGGGAGGGAGGCGAAACATAGCAGCAGAGAGGAGGAGGAGGAGGGGGAGCCATAGAAGTGTTGCTATGGTAACGGATTTCCCTGTGATGCTTCCGTATCCTCTGAAGGTCCCACATGCTGCAGAGAAGATGCAAAAACAGAAACAGGCGGGAGGTTTTTAGGCAGATGAAAAGGTTCTGCTGATGAGTTAAAGCGTCATAATTAACGGCTCCAAGTTCAACAGATATGACACTTTTAAGAAACAAACATAAAACAGAGAAGATCTCAGAGTTCATATCAGGACTTTTAAATCCTCCTGACCTCTAGGGGGGGCTACACAGTTAGCTGCACAAACTCTAAAACTCTAATCACAAAAATTAGCACCACTAAAGCTAAAAGGCTATTCCAGCACTGTAATTAGCAGAAGCTAATACTAAAGCAAATACCAACATAATATTAGTGGAAGCTATTGCTAAAGCGCTATAACAACATTGTATTTAAGCTATTGCTAAAGTGAAATAGCATGATGGTAATGAAAGCTAATGCTAAACTGCTATACCAACATGGTATTTAGCAGAAAGTATGTAAAACGCTATAAAAACACATTTGATGAGAGCTAATGCTACCAGAGCTACAGTAACCAACATGGTATTTAATGAGAGATAAAGCACTACACTTACACGGTGCTAATTAGAAGCTAAAGTTAAAAAGCTTTGTCAACATAACATGTAACTGAAGCAACTGCTAAAACTGATATGGTATTCAGCAGAAGCTAATGCATGAAGCTAATGATATGCTTCACCAACACCCTCTGTGCTGAACTGTTTTATAAAACAATAAAGTAAACACAAGCAAAAATAAAAGAATAAACAGAAATAATACGAACAGGAAGGAAACAGTTTCACAGTTTGAAGCATCACAAACTGGGACCGATCAGAACCAACTGGATGAAAACCAGCTTCTTCTTCTTCTTCTTCTTCTTCTTCTTCTTCTTCTTCTTCTTCTTCTTCTTCTTCTTCTTTTTCTTCTTCTTCTTCTCTGCCTCCCAGGCATCAACTCATCAAACTAAGACAGAAAATCCGTCTGATGAGAAGAAAATAAACTTAGAAGACTCATCTTTCATTTCTGCCAGTCAAATCTTCATGTTTCCATTTTTATCCCATTGATGTGTAGGACAATGCTGCCACCTAGAGGCCAAATGGCAGGACAGGAGCTGCTTTTGGTGATTCAGCAAGAACCTTGCAGCTTTAGAGGTTCGTCAGAGAACAAGCAGCATCACGGAGACAACAGTGATAACAGTAGCATCCTGTCTGCTGGTACTGAGCGCCGGAAACAGCAGGTTTCCCCCAGTATATTTATATACATTTATATGTATATATCTTCTGCTGTGAGCATTTTACTGGTGGGGCTGAATTATTCCTGAAATAAACATGGGTTTATAATTTTTATGGTTTTTATAGTTGATACATTGAACAGGAAGCGCACCCATCACTCCACTTTGCGCACTCTGTCCTGACTTGATCTCTGAAGTTCACCTCGGCGCGGATCGCTCATATAGGCTCACCTGCATCAACCCCCTGTGAGGGCGAGAGTCCATAGGAGTCAAGTTTAAATCCACCGTGTTTGCTCTGCTTGCAGCTCAACTGCAAAAGTTCAGACTGAGCTGCTTTCAGTGTTCACAGGTTTTCACAGCGCACATTTAGCGGTGCGCATTGAACATTAAGGTGACAATGACATGTCTGTGAACAAAGCATTATGCGCGGCCTGTGCGTTTACGTCATGCTGACTGTCTGCTTTGAGTTCCCGGTTAGCCGGTCCGTTACGGTGGTTCAGCCCGGGGAGGAGCCTCATGACCAGCGCAGCACGCTGGGTTTTTATTTATTTATTTATTTATTTATTTATTTATTTATTTATTTATTTATTTATTTATTTATTTTGCGGCGACACAATGCATATCAAATGCTTTGTCTACTTAAAGTCAGGTAAAGTTGCTGCGCGGAGATCAGAACGATTCAAACCAAAACGGTCTGTGTGGCGCTTAAACTCAATAGACACGAAATGAAGGAGCTATAAAGCCACATACATTAAACCTCCTGTTTGTCCCTCTACATCTGCAGAGATGCGCTGTGCAGCGGATTTACCTCATCATGCAGGGCCGGTTCAATGTTGAATGAGGCCTTGAGCAGAATTTGATTTAGGAACCCCTCTTGTTAAGAACAACACGACTAACAGCATTTCAACATGGATTTAGTGACATTTAGTGGATTTAGAGAGAGCAGAGCAAAGGTGTCATCGACTTCAGCAGAACAAACTTCAGGAGATCTGTGTTAAAAAATCCAACATTTACAGAAGGAACATTGATAAAGCATGTAAATAATCCTGAGCTGCAGTTTTAAAAGTCTAGTTTTTATTTTAAAAAAGAAAAACCAAAAACCAACAAGAGAAAATGTTCACCGTTAGTCAACAGAAGCTGGAGAAGCAATTTCAGTTCCTCATGGTTGCCTGTGTGACTTAGACACTCACTGAAAACATCTTTATGATGCTCACATGCAGAGAACTGCAGATCAGGACCTGATGGTGCAGTCGACCCGGTTCTACTGGAACCAGAACATCTGCTCCACCTCCAGCTACTGAGGTTCTCTGAGTCAAACCAACCTGTTCCCCTCCTGGCCTGTGGGGGCGCTGCACCAAGAACCACTGAAGACACTGAGAGCAACTTCCTTCTTCACCAGATGGAAACAAGATGGAGGCGTCAGATTTTAGCGGTTGGAGGATTTCTCTTTAGGCTAAAGACCAGGAGCCATTTCTGCTGCTAGCGCTAGGCTAGTATGTTAGCTTTGGTTGCATTTGCCCAGAATGCCCTGCTCTGTAGTCCATGTCTTGCTTCTGGAACAGTTTCTGTTCACATATTTGAATCGCATCGATTTCACTTCAACCGAACCCAAAACGAGGTTTGGAGACTGGTAAAATTCACATCTTTTATCAATTCATCTTTTATCAATTCATCTTTTATCAATTCATCTTTTATCAATTCATCTTTTATCAATTCATCTTTTATCAACCCTTTTTTTCAGTTTAATTTGGAATAGGACCTCTTTGGATGTGTTTAGCTAACAGAGTTGGGAACTGAAAGCAGGAGCAGTTTTATCTCATTAAAACTCAATGGTTTATCTTTTTAACGAAACATTCGTTCCTCTGACAGATTAAAAAGATTTTCTTTCTGACTTCCTGCCAGCTGTTGCCATTTAATTGTTATGACTTTCTGGTTTAACCTCCTGACTACCAGTAGTTCATTTTTGTCCTCTGTAGAGGACATTTCTAAACTTGAATATCTCCCACCCCCTCCATTCTACTGAATTAATTCCTTTTGGTATCTACAGAGGACATTGATACCACATGTGAAGGGGCGGGACTTTTGTATGTACCTTTTTCTCATTCATAAAAATGGCGTTCATCAGTAATAACACATTTTATGGGAAGAGACAAAGTAAGTGCATAAAATCTTTTATTATCTTACAAACACTGTGGGATTTTAAAAAAATGGTGATTGGACAATATTTTTTTCCCTGGTGGTCAGGAGGAGAACGTAGTTTTAATAACAGACAAAACTATTTATTATAATTAACTTTCTTGTTTTAACGAGTTACTGTGTTTAGGGCAGGCAGTTAAAGGCCTCCTGTGATTTTTACGAGAATAGCAGACTTAAATTTAAAAAAAGAGGAAAACTGGGCGATATTCTGTTCTTGATCCTGAAAATTTAAAAAAAGTAACAAAAGTTTGGTAAAGATAATCAACATGAAAATTTTAGGACATTTTATGTTGTTTTTATTTAATCAGTAAAACCTGAAAAGAACAGTTTATGTTTCATATCTATAAAACAACCAATAAAAATAGAGAATGGACCATCATTTATCATCAAAACCAGAAGTTTATGCTGCATAAAAACACACTCACCGTCTGACATGAAATCAGGTTTTCCTGTTTCAGTCTGGATTAACAAAATTATTTTTGTTTGTGTTTAAAAATGAGACTTTTTACAGAATATCTTAATTTTCTTCATATTCAGAAGTTTCAACTTTTTCCCAGATATCTGGTGGAACCACCTTTAAACTGAGATTTAGCGCTCGGTTATCTCCAAACATTTTAGATCAAAATCTGCCTGTTTACAGCCACTGTTGGTTCATTGTTCGCAGAGATGCGCCTGGTCACGTCACGTGTGTGAGCGCGAGCTAGAGGGGTCAGGGTCAGGGGTCAGGGGTCGGGGTCTGGGTCGGGGTCAGGGTCGGGGTCTGGGTCGGGGTCTGGGTCAGGGTCGGGGTCTGGGTCCGGGTCGGGGTCTGGGCGAGGGTCAGGGGCCGGGGCCTGGGTCGGGGTC
>NW_015114325.1:57210-63099 GCF_001443285.1 Poecilia latipinna | reverse complement strand
GGGGTCTGGGTCAGGGTCGGGGTCTGGGTCAGGGTCGGGGTCTGGGTCAGGGGCCCGGGGCCTTGGGAGCGTCCGGCAGCCGTGAACCGCCGCAGAGTCTCAGGGTGACTAATCTGCTGTTTCGTTTCCAGGAAAGCAGGAAGTTTCCGAGCTCTGAGTTTCTGCAGAATTTAAGCAGCAGAAAAATAAACATTAAATGTTTGGAGGCCAAAACTGAGAGAAACGAGATTCAGGTCAAAAGTAAAACTGTAAAAAATTTACAGCAATAATTTGGTTTATTTAAGAAAATATTTAATTTACAAACTAAAAATTTAGTATGAAAGCTAAGTATTTAGTTTTCAATTAAAATATTTAGTTAGGAAGCTAAATATGTATCTCCAAAAAAATAAACATTTAGGTCTGAGTTAAATTTCGTATTGGATTTCAGTATTTAGTTGTGAGGTAAATATGTAGCTAACAATCTAAATATTTAGTTTACAGACTAAATATTTAGCTTTCAAATTAAATATTTAGTTAAATAGCTAAATATTTAGTTTAGAAATTAAACGTTACATTTGGAAAATAAATATTTGGTTTGGGATTAAACATTTAGCTTCCTAACTAAATATTTAATTTGAAACCTGTTAAGTAAATATGTATTTTGGAACGCTGATATTTATAAATGTATTAATACTGTGATGAAAGTATGACTTTGAAAAATGAACATCTAGGCCTGTTACAATAAATCAATTAATCGCACGATAAATTAACATCATTGACTTCATTTTATCGTTTCTTCCTGCCTTTTCTGTTTCTGTTGATGAAAACGGCTGAACTCCACTGACCCTCCCTCCATCGTTCCTTAGTGTCAGGAGGATAAATATAGCATCAGAGATGCCCACCTTCTCTATCTAAGTTTTATTTCCACTTTGGTTTTATATTTTTTTGTTTTTATTCAAGTGCATTTATTGTTAACATGACTGAGAGTCCGTTTTATTTTCATTTTTGGTTGTTTTGTTTATTTTATTCACCAGTTCGTTTTAAATGTTAATTTGAAAATTAAGTGCATTTATTTTTGTCAGGATGTTCCTGCATTATTATGTCATTACCATTACATCAGTTTAAAATAGTCTTCAAACAATGTTATTGTTTATCACAATAATTTTGAGACAATTAATTGCTCAGCAAAATGTATTATTGTGACAGGCTTGTGGACACCCACATTTTTTCTTTATGACATAAACCAAAATATTTCTTTCAGACAAGAAATGGGGATGAAACTGGGAATCATGGAGGTGGCAGTATCATGCTGTGGGGCTGGAAAACTGAAGCTAAAACTTTGACTATGCAGCACATTTCAAGAAATAAACCACAAAGACATTCAATAAACAAAAATATCAAATACACAAAATTTAAAAATATAAAAATGTTTTTTGCTTAAAACAAAAATTAATTAAATAAAAACGTTTGAAATGAAGCGAGAAATGTTGTTTTTCTTAAAAGTTCTTAATGTCAGTTTTAATCTAACAGTTTCGCAGAAACTAGAAGTGAGTTCAGAAGAAGAGGAACCGAGACGAGTGGGCCGGGATTCACATCCAGAACGGTTCTCATCCTCCGGTCCGGATGTCCTGCTGGTTGTCATGGAAACGAGGGGATGTGAATCCCACCTGAAGAGCTGCGTGCGGTCCAGTAGAACCGGGCCACCAGGAGGACAGGGGAGCTCATCTGCACATCAACATGGCCGCCACTACGGCCAGCAGGACCAGGGCCGGCACCAGCAGGAGGCCCGCGTAGAGGAGCCACGGCTCCGAGTACCGGCGCCGCTCATCTGCTCACAGAAACACACAGCTGGAACTACGGCATGCTGGGAATTTAACTACGGCTCACAGAAACACACAGCTGGAACTACGGCATGCTGGGAATTTAACTACGGCTCACAGAAATTCTAAAAATGTCCATTTCAGCAGGAATAAAAATGAAAGTTGCTAAGAATGATATGTTGATGTTGCATCTTTTCCAGCTGCTGAAATGAAAAGTAATAATGATCCTGATTTTATTTAAAACCTCTTTTGCATCGGACAGAAAACATGCATGCATCTCTAATGTTCAGATAGAACCAGTGAATTTATTCTTCTGTTTTTGAAGGATTCACCTTGAAGCTGATATCTACCCGCCTGCTGGCTGTGGAAGGAGCTGCTGGTTATCAGGACGTCCTGCAGCCTCAGTTGGCAGCCATATTGCCCGTTGCCGCTCAGATGGACGGTGGCAGACAGAGTGATGGTGCCGTTGGCGGCGCGGCGCTCTGAGGGGGCGGAGCTCTGCACGACGCAGCCGTTTCTGGTCAGCGTCAGAGTCAAACCCGGATCCTGCGACACGGTGACCTCACAGCGCAGCAGGGAGTCATGGTGACTGGAGAGGTTAAAGGTCATGGTGTCTGAAATGACACACTGTTGCTTTTAAGACGAACTTTAGTTGATTCCTTCTGTTTTCTCTGTGATTTAGGTAAAAAGATGTAAAGGTTTTTTTTAAATGTGTTTTAAATTTTAATTCAGGGTGTACAAACTTTTTGTCCAAAATTGTTGAGTCAAAATCCCCCAAATTAAAATTGAGCAAATAAAGTCGTCAGATTTAATTTCTTTTTGTAGAAAAGTAATTTTATTCATTCTAGTTTCAAAGGGTAGAAAGAATTTCTGCACATTTGATGAATTTACGGAAAAATGTCTAGTTATCAAATTTGGTTCAATATCACAAATTTATTCTGTGTTATTTAAACAGGATTTGTGTCATTTTATTTCAAAATGTTTGCTATATTCAGCCGAGTTTAATAAATTAAACATGTTGACTTTTCAGTGAAAGTGTCTGGATAAATATGATTCTACTTATAAGATGCCAACAGTCATTATTATCTGCAATAACTCTTAGAAGAATCTGAATTAATTTGAGCTACAACAACATTTCATTTCCCTCTGGGACCAACACATTATTTTTCAAATAAAATTTTGAATTGAATTTGAAAAGCTTTGTGTTGTACTTAATGTTTTCCATTGTAAGAAAATAATGTTTGTATTAATTTTACCATGATTAAAAATAAAAAGTTTTAGGTCAGTCTTGAGCTGCAGATTGAGGCCCTAAAAAATAAGTCCAAGGACCACGTATGGCCCCCGGGCCGCACGTTGTACACCCCTGCTTTAATTCATTAGCAGATGATTGAGTTTGGTTTTCTAAGTCTTAAATTCAGGACACCAGGAATCTACTTTCTTCATTCTCATATTTCTGTCTGTAATTCGCCCGGCTGCTCGGTCAGCTTCGTTAAAACTCATCATTTCTATAAAATCCTGCTGGAAACAAACGTCTCAGGCAGCAGAGAGGTTGGGACTCTACCGTGGACGATGAGTGTGGTTTTGTTTCCCTTCAGCCTGAAGCTTCCTCTCCTGTCGGTTCTCATGGACAGTTTGCACTCGTACGTCCCGCCGTCGGACCACCGCACCTCCTTCAGCTCAATGGATTTGTTGAAACTGGAGGAGGTTTTGTTCTCGTTAAACGGGAGCTGTTTCCCATCGACCTCCCAGTACAGGACGGGCTGGTTGAGGAGCTTCTCATGCTGGGAGTCCAGCAGCTGGCAGGGCAGCAGGACGTCCTGGCCCAGCGGGCCGGCGACCACCGCAGGCTGCTGCAGGGAGAACTCGGCCGTGGCAGCTGGAAAACCACCACAGAAAGCTGAGAGACAAGGATGGAGACAGAGCAGTGCTGGTTATAAACCTGTAAAAAACAACTGAAGGTTAACAAAACAGCCAAGGATGTTAGAGTTCTGGAAAATGTCTGCAAAAGTTAATTTAGGGAAAGCTACGTGTGTTATTTCAAAGTTAGCTAAAATGGTAAGCTAAACATTAGCTTTGCTATTAGCGGCTAACTTCCTGTTCAGCTGAAGCAGAAGAGCTCTACTGGGAAACGAAGACGTAAACATGGTGAGAAATAAACCAGCAGTGGAAATCAACAGGTTTCATCTGTATCTGGGTCAGTTTGGTTTAAACTGACGTGGATCAAGCATCCTGTGGTGAGCAGCGCTCATCCTGGGAGCCAGTTTCTAACGGTCAGAGTTCAGCAGAATCTGACTTTCCCCCAGCAGTCTGGAGAAAACAGAGCAGAAAAGCTGCATCTGACGGAAAACCAGAGGAAATGGAATAAATCCCCAAATTCAGCCAGTTAAAAATTAACTTTAATGCAGATTTTACATATTTAGTTTTGACATGTTTGGAAATAAAACCTGATTGAAGAAAACCAGGAGTGAAGAAGTCTAGAGATTAAATCTTCAGCAAAATTTCTGATATTTATGCAGATTATAGTGAATTTCTATGTGTGACCTATTATTTATAAGTAATATGTAAGCACCCTTTTGGGTACTTTACATATCTAAATCCAGTTATCCCATTATTTTAAATCCTCTGAGGTTTTTTAAAATCATCAAGATTAAGATTATGGTTAAATTTAAACTGTTGAATCTCTGAAAAGATTCCTGAAATCAGAAAGATTTCAGTTATATAATGTTAGTTTCATTCTAATGTCAGAGTTTCACGTCTCTTGGTCTTTATTCCTGGTAATTAGCTCAAAACTGTTTTAATCTTTTAAAAGCTGTAGCTAAACTGTGGTGTCTCTGTGTGAACTGGAAGCCATGTTGCATGTTTTTCTCTTAGGTGGATTATTTTAATGACCTTGTTAACTGTTTTTTGATAAATCTGCAATGCATCACGTTCAAACTGCAGAAAGCTGCAGCTCGACTCTTACCAAGCTAGAGAGTTCACGTTACTCCAGTCTTCACTTCTTCTCAGGCTGCCAACTGTCACAGCTACTGCTGAGCAGTGACCACTCACACCTGATCATCATCACCCTGATCCCCAGCTGCTGCCATATAAGGACGGATCTTCCCCCTGCACGGTGTCAGATTGTTGTGAAACCCTCAGCGGTATTACCTTCAGGCNTGCTGTAGAAACTCCAGCTATCTGCCCAGTAACTANCCGTCTGTCTCTTCCTTCTGCCTAGTTGCCTCTCCTGTCCCCGATCCGGACCCTCTCCACTGGATAAGGACCTCCTGGCTTTGACCCCCTGTCTGTCTGACCCTGAGATCTGGAACCGCCTGACCCCGATTTGGATTCCCTGGTTCTGACCCTGGCCTGTCTGACTGAGAACAAGTTTATTTCCTAATAAACAACTGTTTTTGTATTCTCTGTTCAGTCCCTGCGTCCATCAGTGCCTGATTGTGTCACTAAATGTTGGCTGCCAGCTAATGTTAGCTAAGGTGAGCTAATGTTAGCAAACGCGAGCTAATGTTAGGTAAGGTGAGCTAATGTTACCTAAAGTGAGCTAATGTTAGCTAAGGTGAGCTAATGTTAGCTAACGTGAGCTAATGTTAGCTAAAGTGAGCTAATGTTAGCTAACACGAGCTACTGTTAGCTTTTTCTTAAATGCTCTTTAAGTGAAATCTTTCTACTTTCAGTAGAAATGTTTCACTTTTACTTCTAATTTTCAGCTGTTGCACCTCAGTTGTGATGTTCTCCCATTATTCTTATGTTGATTATTTTAAAACACATAACGTATCTAAAACAAACCCGAACACCAAAGAAACTCATTCAGGTTGTCTGGATAAGTGATGAGAATGACCTTAACATGGACATTTTGACTTCTTGGAGGGACAATATGAACAAACGAGGTCTGCATCAGACTATTAGAGTCAAAAATGAATCCAGGAACAAAAACTGTGGAAAACAGGAAAGGAAACTTTCCCTCTGAATGGAAACAAGAAGTGGGACGGAGATTTTTTCTGTGGCATTTTTAAATTGATCACAGCTGCATTGTTTAATGGCCGCCTGCCTCATCTGAGGACTAAATGAAACTGAATATATCTGTAGGATTAAA
>NW_015114325.1:50016-52276 GCF_001443285.1 Poecilia latipinna | reverse complement strand
AAGTAAATTTTTTGAGTACTTTCTCCACCACTGGGATTAAAAGACTTAAAAAGCAGCAATAATATGATTTATCTGCTGTATTTAATGTGTAGTTAGGTGAAAATTCTACTGAGGCATTTTTTGTTCTTTTTAATAGTTTTTGAAATTCAAACTGTTATAGGTACAATGTAAATAAGTTATTTATGGCTGTCATATCTTCCCATAGAGAATAACATGAACAGACAATCCCACTGCATCATCATTCATATATTATCACTTTAATAAGTTTGCTGTTGCTGGAGTTGAGCTGCGGTTCAGAGCAGACAGACTGCAGTCGGGTCGACCGGGGCCTGTCCCGGCCGGCTGGTGCGTTTGGGGCCCGGTGGTTAACGAGCTTTCACGTTCGCCTCGGCGTCACGCAGCACCTTCTTCATTTTGTGGCGCCACTAAAGCCTCAAACTATTCCAAATGTCTTCTCTCCCATGAACACTTTAAACATGAACATCGCGCCAGCGGCCAGAGCAGAACCAGTAAAACCCGTCCCATAAAGCTCAGGCTACCAAGTCAAACTGTGATAAACTATAATATTGTTGGTTTGAGACCATTTTCAGTAATAAAGTATTTTCGAAGACATTTTAAATGTTCAAAATAAACAAAACAACAGAAACTACAAATAAAATGAATTATGAAGTCCTGCTGTGGTTTTCCTTCTGAAACTCTACACACAGTTAAAAACACAAACATCCTTTTTTTTAGGTTGAAAAAATTTAAATGGTGAAAACTTGAAACAATTTAATGAATCCAGAAAAGTGATGTAGTTTTTTACATTATTTATTGAGTTCTCAGTACTTCTGTGTCTAAGTTTGGTTTTTTTTTACTTTTGTTGTGAAAAGCAGGAAAACCAACTTTTGGAGTTGGTGTCTGATTTTGTTAGGAAAGTTTTGCATTTATTTAATTAGATTTAAATGGTTTAGGAGTCTCTTGTTAGCATTAACTGTTGGATAAATGACCTGAAAACTAAACACTAGAATAATTTAAGGAATTCTTCCTCAAATGGGTTTTACATAATTAGTATCTTCTCCAAAGTTTAAATTGTTGAGTTAAAGCCCAAAACTTGAACATTTCCTGAAGTTTTCTGAGTTACTTTCTCTTTTTACAGTGTATCAGCCAAATATGACCCAAATGACATTATTCTGCTGACAAACAAGGATGCTTCTTTATTTAAATCTGTTGGAGAGCAGGACGTATTTTCTGATTTCCTGTCATTAATGCTGAGCTGAGGTTTGTTTTTACCTGAGACCATGAAGCAGACATGCAGCAACATCTTCTCATGGCGGCTGAAACCCTGCATGTTTCCTGCTGCTGCTCAACCATCTGCTGCAGAGAGGCGAAGAGAAAGAGGACGCTCCGTCTTCCTGGCAGACCGCTCACTCAGCCGGGTTTTACTTCCAAACCCGTGCAGAGACACGAAGGATTTCAGACAGAGTTTATCAGATGAAACTGAAAATACCTGAAAAAGACCCAAACAGGATGTGGTAAACTTTGCATTCAGCAAACCCCCGTTCCTCTGTCCAAATGAAGCATTTGTGGGCTTATGGTGGGTGGGCTTCTTCTCTCTGATTTGCACCAAAAGTCTTCTGGGAAAAAAAAAAACATATGGGAAGAAAAATAAAGGAAACTTTCTGCTCCCTGTTTTTTAAATGAAGTCTGAACTTTTTAAAAATGAAGCTGGTGATTATTCACCTGCTGAGCTCTGGTCAGTCGTTCTTCTGTCTGTAATGACTTCAGCGACGGTCTCTGGAAGTTAGTTCTGCTGAAACCAGTCTCACACATTTACTCTGCCTCTGGATGCCTTTTTCCGTCGCTCCGCCTCTAGGTGACATGTTTCCATGACAACTGACTTATTGCTAATAGTCTGGTAGTTGCTGAGAGCGCTGCAGAGGTGTAGACCACCGCTCGCTCTTCGACAGGATGTTGTTTAACACGTTAACGCCTACCTTCAAAAAATAACATCTAATGACTAAAAACTGGAAAATCCATCAGTCTCTCACATTACTTAACAAGTTTAGTCATGAAGAACAACTGTTGTGTTAAATTATGTTTAGTCAGTTTAGTCAGAAATTATTCAAAATATGATATTTAGGTTTTGCTCTGTACAATAACACATACTGTATATAACATACAACATAGTGTTGTTTCTCTATGTTGTAAAACATAGTATGTTTTATACAGTGGTGGGAAGTAACGAAGTACAAGTACTTCGTTACTGTACTTAAGTACA
>NW_015114325.1:43426-45054 GCF_001443285.1 Poecilia latipinna | reverse complement strand
TTTACTTAAGTAAATTTTTTGAGTACTTTCTCCACCACTGGTTTTATACAACAGTGTTGTTGTATAAAACATACAACGTAATGTATGTTTTATATATACAACAAAGTTGTATGTTTTAAACAACAGTATGTTTTACATGTTTACATGTAGCTACATGTGCTGCAGCCCACATCATAATACAACCTCCACCATGTTTTACTGAAGTTGTAAATTTAGTTTGGACTTCTTTTTTTCCAGGAAACAGAAACTCTCTGTGGATTTTGATCAAACTTTGTGTATGGATTTCTAAAAAAAACAACAACAACATCCAACCTTTATTTTATTATAGTCAAGATGAAATCAAGATATTTCTGATTATTTTTGGATTTATTAGCTTCGCATTTTCTGCATAATCTTCATCTGTTCCTGCATTTTAGGCACAAAAAGTTATTTCTGCAAAATACCTTCGTGTTGTCTCCAGTCACATAGCTTTTCCATACCACAAATAGTTTCAGCAGTTTTTTTTATTGTCTCTTTACTTCTCCAAATACATTTTCCCTTCAGTATCGTTATTTATTAACCAAAGATGAGACTAAAATGGATTCAATAGTTTGTAAATGCTCGGTTTTGCCTTGAGATGGCTCTTCTTCTGGACATAGACAAGTGAATCATAAAAAGTCATTTAAAATACATAATGTATATTCATCATATTTAATGTTTATATTTTTATTTTATTGATATTTAATCAATTTAATCTAGTTTAAAATGCTCCTCAAACGTTCAGGTGCTTATTTTCCACCACTTAGTGACGCTAGTTGCCTGGAAATACTCAGAGCGGAAGGAAAGAACTCCATTACCCATAAACCCTGATACTGACGCATTACGTCAACGCGTCAAACTAGAGAATTTTAACATGGAGGACTGCGTTGTTGTAGAAAAGAGCCCGGTAAGATCTGTTTTTGGCCTTTGTTATACTGTTTACTTTTAATAACATACTTTATTGAAGTAACATGTTTTGGAGTTTCTTCTTCAGACTTAGTTTAAGGTCGATTTTTTTGTTTTGGTTTTTAGCTCTTTAAAGCAGCTTAATCGGAAAACCTGCCAATTCATTCTCCGCTCGGTGCGGCAGCTGTTAGCCTTAGCATCCCGTCTGGAGAGAACTAAAAGTCATTTATGTTACGGTTGTGACGAACTTTTATCTAAAACAGGATTAAGTATTTGTGTTAATATTTTACGGATGTTCGTTGTTGTATTTCTGCTCGGAAGCCCTGCTGTTTGGGTGCTAAGGTTTATCATGTTGAGCTGCTAAAGTTAGCTGACTGCTAACCACGTAAATAGATGTCTCTGTGAAATCATGATGAAAATCTGTCTGGAAATTATAAGTAAAATTTGTCTATGAAATAATTGTGCAGCCTTTTTAATTGACTAACAGGAGCGTCATAAATAAATTTTAAAAATAAGAAAATTTTATTCAGAAGTAAACAAAAATGAAAGAGCATTTTGATAAGTTAATCTTAAAATGTCTTATTTCTGTCATTGCATCATTTAGTAGTTTTTTCCAAAGGATGATTTCTGCAATCTCTTTACTTCTGTACATAAATTAGATCATTTTTAATGAACCGTTTTAAGATGACGGTTGATTTGTCTTT
>NW_015114325.1:8080-39384 GCF_001443285.1 Poecilia latipinna | reverse complement strand
CACTATAATCATTTCGATCAAAACTCACACAGACACACGAGCTCTTCTCTCTGTTACATCTTTAGACTAAAATGAATATGAAAAACGTTTTGCTACTTTTTCTTTTACAAAAAAAATATTTACATAAAAATGCTTACAGTCATCAGCTTTTCATTATTTCACTCTGTATTTCCTAATACTTCTGGGTTCTTTTCTTATTAAACTACTAAATGTTTTTAGATCAATTCTGTACACGTTTGTAGAACATATTCATATTTAAACTATATGAAACGTTTCAAGTTAAGGATTAACCAAAACTTTAGTCTGACTCATTGTTTTGAGTTTCTTCTATAGTTGCATCAAGCTGAAGCAACATTAAGGAGCCAGTTTAATTTCCCTAACGATGATATGATAAATTTGCAGATTAGATAACGTTTGATGAAATTCTTACGCTACAAATGTATAAAACCCAAAGAACATTTTGTTTAACAAAATGACAGCAATAAAACTAAAAGAATATTTCACATAAGGTCAAATTTGACAAATCTACATTATATTAAATCATTGAAATTGAGATTTTCCTTATTGGTGTTTTGTTGTTGTGACTCTGTGTGTGTGTGTGTGTGTGTGTGTGTTTGGACCCTGACAGGAGGAGCTTCCCTCCATCCTGAGCTCCAGGCCCCAGACCGGCCTGTCCTTCCTGGCTCCAGAACCAGAGGACCTGGAGGATCTCTACACCAGATATAAGGTCTCCTGCTTCTCCTGCTTCTCTGTCCTCTCACATCTGCTGAGCTCCAGGAGAGGCGATGAATTAATCGTCTCTGAGACAAACATTAGCTATAAAAAGATATTTACATTATACCTTAAATCAGTAACACGTCTGCCTTGTGCCACTTGCAGTGTTTCCTCATGGTCTGGTTCAGGGCAGCTCATCTTGGACCACATTGTTCCAAATATACAAATATTTTCAGTTTGCATAAAGCATTAGGGTGGTAAGCCCTTTCAGGCTTTTTTTTTATATTGTAGGATCTAAAACACTGTTTCATATCATCAACTTTTATTTAGCCAAACTTTTAATATGCGTCACTTTTTAAACTGTTTTCCGCCATGAAACAGAAACGCTGGACAAAAAGCTATTCCTATTTTTAGAGAAATTAAAACAAATGCCATAGCTCTTAAAACAGCTCTTAATTACTTTACTATACAAAGTGTTATGATTGTACATTTTTGAATCAATATGCTATGTTACTGATGTTATGTGTGTGTGTGACTGTTTTTGTAATAAATGTTTTTTAATGGCACTGATTTTATCAGTGCTGATTTCCTCCATGTTGAGCTCGGTGATCAGTGGTGAAGCTGATCTGATCTTCCTCAGCAAAGGTTTAAAAATCAGCCTGATAGTTAATGAAAGTCACCCCATTGTTGCCAACTCAGCGACTTTCAGTGACTAGAATCAGCAGGCCAGGCTTTCTGAAGATCAATGATTAGTGATCGTCCAGAAAACTGCAATCGGTGCACCGCTCTGTTTTTTTACCTGGACCCCAAGAAGAGTAGCCAAATAAACAAACAAATGGTGTGTGTGTGTGTGTGTGTGTGTGTGTGTGTGCAGAAGCTGCAGCAGGAGCTGGAGTTCCTGGAGGTGCAGGAGGAGTACATTAAGGATGAGCAGAAGAACCTGAAGAAGGAGTTCCTGCACGCCCAGGAGGAGGTGAAGAGGATCCAGAGCATCCCTCTGGTCATCGGCCAGTTCCTGGAGGCCGTGGACCAGAACACGGCCATCGTTGGCTCCACCACAGGTAGCCGGGTCCAGACCGCACCGCTGTGATGTTCCTCCAGCTTAGCATGAGATCAGCCGGCTGCATTTGGCTGAGCGACACCAGATGCAGCTCTTCTTTTAGTCCAGTGAAGCGTTTGTCAGGGTGTTTAGCATTTGGCCCCACATCACTGTTCTACAGTAACTTTTCTGCTTTTCAGTCATTTCTTGCTAAATGCAGCTGTTGGTTTTTTTTTTTTCAAAGACTCAAATCCTGAGATAAAACTTTTTTTTTTTTTTTAATCAAACCCAAAAGAATCTGGCTGTGAAATTGTCCAAAACGCTTTGAAAGTTTTGGCTCTATTATGACACACACTTCCCTGTTTCTGCGAGAAATCATTTTATTAGCTTAACTAAAATATTACATTTTTAGTTTTGATTTTAAAACGTATATGCTTCAAACTTTCAGAATTTTTAGTAAAGAAAAAAAGCTACGTTTTCTACTGGATAAAAATTTTGAGAAAGTTTTGAAAATCCTGTTTCAAGGTAAACACATTTTTTATTTATTTGTACTTACAATTTTTTTTTTTTTTACTTTTCTGTTTTTTATTTTTCTTGGAAAATCCTGGTTTAAATCAAACATGTTTTTATTACCTTATTTTTCTTATTTATCAAAATAATTTTTATTTTTATTAGTTCATTTAAAGATGTCCTCTTATTCATTCATTTTAAAAAGTCATCCTTTTTAGATTAAAAAAATTATTTAAATTAAAATAATTGTTTTAAAAATCAATCTTCAGTGCAGTTGCGTGTATTGGCCTGTAGGGGGCGCCAAAGTCGCCTTGTTTACATAACTGCATTTCCAAACAGCCTGAAACCATCAGAGAATCAGAACATTGTTGGCATTCAGTCCCTGCTTTTCCCCTTCAAGCTCAAATATCTTCAGTTTATGTTTCTAGAAATGTTGAATCTGCTGAAGGAGAAACTTTAAACTCTTTATGGATTAAATGACTCAAGAAGTCAAAAACAACATTTTATCTGAACTGGATTCAGCTGCTTTTAGTTTTCCTGAAATAAAACTGAGTTGCTGAATATTCAGTGTAAGCTGTGGGTGGTTTTTATGTGTTGAATTTGTGTTTTAAAGGTTTTATGTAAGAGTTTATATTTGAATTATTAAGCATTCGACTCTGTGCTGCCTTCAGGGTCCAACTATTATGTCCGCATCCTGAGCACCATCGACCGAGAGCTGCTGAAGCCCAACGCCTCGGTGGCTCTGCACAAGCACAGCAACGCGCTGGTGGACGTTCTTCCTCCAGAGGCCGACAGCAGCATCATGATGCTGACGTCAGGTACGCTGCAGACCGGACCGGTTCAGGCCGGGCCGGACCGGACCTTAGACTAGGTGTGCTTTGTGCCCACAGACCAGAAGCCGGACGTGATGTATGCAGACATCGGGGGCATGGACATCCAGAAGCAGGAGGTCCGGGAGGCCGTGGAGCTGCCGCTGACTCACTTTGAGCTCTACAAGCAGGTCAGCATCCGGGTTCTCACTAAATCAGGGTGTAAAATTTAAGCCTCTTATAAACGTTACAAAGGTTTGCTGCTGTTTATTTCTGCTGTTTGGTCGTGAATGTGTTGTTTTTGTCAGTTTCAGTTTCTTTATTATTTGTTTCCCACTGTCTGTTAAACTCCTTATTGTGCTGACTGAACAGATTGAAGATGTTTTTCCACGTTTGACCTGCTTGTGAAGCTGCTGCTCTGTTTAACTGAGCTGAACTGCTGCAGCATACTTAAATACGTTTAAGTCTGTGTTTAAGAAAAGGACTGTTTTAAATCGGTCAGCTGCTTTTCTGTGTCAGATCGGTCCATTTTAAACCGGTACTGGAAGTGAAAACAGCATTCAGAGGGTGATGTTTGTCAGCTTCATGGTCCTTCATCTTCTGACTCTGATAATCTGTGGAAATGCTTCAGATTATGTGACAGATTCGTTGTTCCTGCTGCTGGTCGGCACGACTCTGTCACGCTGAAACTTATCAGATCTTAAATACTCGAACCACTTCCACACACCAAATTAATCTTTCCTCTCACCAGCGTCTGCTTTCTCTGCACTTGTGGAAGTTTGTTCAGTAACATTTGTGTTATGGTCATCATGAGCGCTCACTTTGTAGCTAAAACTGACAGCGTCGGTACCTGGCCTGGCCTAGCCTAGCCTAGCCTGGCCTAGCCTAGCCTAGCCTAGCCAGTTTACAGTATTAAAGTGTTCATTAGAATTTGAAGTTTATTGATCTATGAGATCAATAAACTTTTAGTTTCCAGTAAAATTTATCACAATAACCCATTTTCTTCTGGGACATAAATTGTCCCAGAATGAATGTGATTAACAATAATGATGTTGTAATAATGGTAGAATAATAATAATGCAAGAACACAGTTTTATATTGAAATAAACTGATTTGAAATAAACTGGCCTTATGCTATTGCATTGATGTTCATATTAATTATCTTAATTTTGGTCTTTAAAATTCCAACATTTCCACTTAACTTTATATTTTGGTCCGTCTGATGATGTAATTTTTATTTATTAAATGATTGATAATTTGATTAATTACTCAGTACTTGAGTCGACGTTGTACCAAATAAATTTTAAATTTGACTTGAATAAAATATGTTGAAGTAATGCTATTCTTGCTTAGGTAAATTTTTGGGTACTCTGCCCACTCAGCCCCTTCAGACTAGCCAGCAGCAATTAGCAAACGCCTGCTGAGCTCATTATAGGAGCTGCTGCAAACATTAAAGGGTTAATAGAGGAGCCATGTTGGATGACTGAATGGAGGCGGAGCTTCAGAAAAAGCAGGAGCTTCTTAAAGAGACAGAGGCCCAATTTCAAGGCATTAAATCAGGAAGTCAAATTTATTTTAAGTCATATTTTTATACCAAATGAAGGCAACATAGTTAACTTTGCTATAAAATGACATGATGTGCCTGGAAAATATAATACTGGCCCTTTAAATTCTCATAAACACAGAAAGCAGCAGTTTGGATTTTTACTTTGAGGAAAGAAACGAAAACGGCGACGATTCGACCAGGAAATGTTGAACTAGAGATCAAAGTTTCTTTATCTGCTCAGATCGGCATCGACCCCCCCAGAGGCGTCCTGATGTACGGCCCCCCCGGCTGCGGGAAGACCATGCTGGCCAAGGCCGTGGCCCACCACACCACAGGTCAGGCCGCCACCGCCGTGCTTCCACCGGAGGCCGGCTGGCCGCATGTCTGACGTCACTTCCTGTTCTCCTGCAGCGGCGTTCATCCGTGTGGTGGGGTCGGAGTTCGTCCAGAAGTACCTGGGAGAGGGGCCGCGGATGGTGCGGGACGTCTTCCGGCTGGCCAAGGAGAATGCGCCGGCCATCATCTTCATCGACGAGATCGACGCCATCGCCACGAAGCGCTTCGACGCTCAGACCGGAGGTGAGGTCGTTTCTGCCCGGGTTCGCCTGAAAGCGGCCGGCGGCGGCTGACTCTCTGTCTCCCTGCAGCTGACAGGGAGGTGCAGCGGATCCTGCTGGAGCTGCTCAATCAGATGGACGGCTTCGACCAGAACGTCAACGTCAAGGTGAGTCCGGCTGCGGCTCGCCTGCAGCGGCGCCGTCCGTCAGTCAGCTGACCAGGGGAGGCATCGTCCGGCCAGCCCAGACTTAGGACTCTAAATTAGGAACTAAAATCAAATTATAACTTCAATATATTAAAAAGACAAAATAATGATCAAAAACTTTAAAACTTAAAATTCTAATGTAAGATTATAACTTTAAATTATTAAATTATGACTAAAATGTGAAATTAACTTGAAATTGACTTTTAAAACTCGTATTTATGATTTAAAAATCTAAACTGACTTTAAAATGTGAAATTATTACTAAAATTTGTGATTGGCTTCACTCAAAATTATAACAAAGTCAAAACTTTGATCTTGTTAAAATGTGAAATTGTGACTAGAACTTATACTTGACTTTAAAACATGTAATTATGACTTCCTGTTGGACCTTCTGGGCTTCCATAGAAACCAGAGAACATGGTGGATGTGGTGAAGCAGCAGCTCAGCTCCGGCTGAGCAAAGCGCCAAACCCAGCTGTTAATTTATGAAGAAAAAAAACAGAAAAGTTTTAAAGTTTTAGGCTTATTTTTGTTGTTTTCTGTTGGATTAAAAGCTTTTAAGAATCTGCAAACTCACTGTGTTGAGACAAAATCAGCCTCTAAACGTCCCTCTTCTCATTTAGTTATGAAACATTAAATGCATCAAACAGAAGGTTTTTTAGAGTGAAAAGTTTTCTCTCTTTGGACGCTTGTGCTGCTGCTCCGCCTCAAACCGAACCTTTCATGTCAGTGAATGAACGCTGATGTCATCGCAGCTTATCTCGCCTGAAAGGACCTGCAGCGTCAAGCAGCAGGACGGCGGCGGATTCTCTCCCAGTCGGAGTGAAAAGATCAGGAAATGATCGTCATTAAGCTGCAGAAACGCCTGAATTTAAAAACAAGATGAGTTATTTCTTTAAAGGTGAGGCGGTTGAAAGCCAGCTGCCTGCCTCTGTTCAGACTGAAAGCTCAGAACCAGGGAGCTGGTTCTGATCAACAGTAGAAGAAAATCCTGCGTTCTTAAAGGGGCAGTATCATGTAAAATCATGAGACTGTGCCACCACAGCACCAGAGGCCCTGGGGTGCTGTGGTGGCACAGGGCCAAAGCATAACCCACACATTGAGGCCTGGGTCCTCATGCTGGTGGTCGCAGGTTCGATTCCCAGCCTGGTGACATTTCCCACATGTCTTCCTCTCTCTCATTACCCTGTTTCCTGTTGAACTACCTTCAAATAAAGCCCACTAGAGCCAACAAGACCTTTAAAAAGAGACAGAGGCCCAATTTCAAGACGTTAAATTTTACTTCCTAATTTAAGCCACATTTGACCTCCAAGGTAACATTTATTTTATTGTGCTATAAAATCCCCTTTAGAGAGAAACTCACTTCACATTTTTCCATTTTTTTAAAATAGAAAGTTAGTTTTCTTCTTTAAAAGTCTGTGAACCTGGAAGCCGGTGTGTCCGCCCCCCTCAGGTCATCATGGCCACCAACAGAGCCGACACCCTGGACCCGGCGCTGCTCCGACCGGGCCGTCTGGACCGGAAGATCGAGTTCCCGCTGCCTGACCGCCGGCAGAAACGCCTCATCTTCTCCACCATCACCAGCAAGATGAACCTCTCAGAGGAGGTGGACCTGGAGGACTGTATCCTTCTGAATCGCTCGGCTGTCTTTTATCAGCCGTTTATCGTCTGTCTGCGACGCTCGTCTCATTTCCTGTCAGGAAGCTACTTCTTGGTTAAGTCCAAGTCTGCCAGGACTTATTATATCTTATATCTTATTATATTCGTAACACAACACTTTGGATATTCAGCAGCATGAAAACATGTTAGCAATGACATAAAAGTAGCAACGGTTTATAGAAACGTTTTAAAGGAACCGTCATGGTGCTTTTAATTCTTCCTTTTCTAAATCATCCAGTTTTGGTTGTATAAAGTGGAACTGTGATCCACAGGTTCCTCTCCGACTCCTGGTCCGATCACTGCGTTAGAGAGCAGCTCGTTTCGGTTCCGTCTCTTTAAATGCAGCTGAAGCACTTCCAGGTCGCAGATCGCCCAGCTCCGCCCCCTTCTGCCATTTTTGTAGTTTCATAGCAGATCATGAAACCTTTTTTATGAAAAACTGTAACGTAATAGTTTAAAAATCTCAATGTGGAAATGAGAAACCTGAACAGATTGAAACTTAAGACCCAAACAGGATATAAAGAAATATCCACAGCAGCAGGAGAGACTAGATTCACTTTGTCTTCTCTCCGAGACTCAAATTATAAAATGTATTTAAGGGCTAAAACAGTGGATTTTGCATTATATGGATTTTTTAATGCAGATTTACTCACAGAACCTGTCACAGAACCTGTCACAGAACCTGTAAGAGTTCAAGACTCTGAACAACCGGAAAGGTTTTCCTCTGGCAATGATGTCAGACTGTTGAAGCAGAAACAGACCTGGGGAAGCTCTGGTTTCCTGCTGCGGAGGGTCAGTGAACGCAGCGTGACGTGAAGCTGAAGCAGGTTCAGATTAGAAAGGAAACGTCAACGGCTGTGAATGTTTAAAGGTTTTACTGCCATGATTAAAGGAAACGCTCTGCTGTTCATCGCCCAGAGTCTTCCTCAGGTCAGGTGGTTTGTTTACGTCCTGCATCACTTCCTGCTGCCGGAAGGGTTCCCTCCGTCCGTTTCGTCTTTAACTGCTGCTCAGATGTGGCTCGACCCGACAAGATCTCCGGAGCGGACATCAACTCCATCTGCCAAGAGGTGAGCTGACCCTTCACCTTTCCATCCCCAGGTCAAAGGTCGGCTCCTGGCTCATTCTCCTCCTCTTCCTCAGGCCGGCATGCTGGCCGTGCGAGAGAACAGGTACATCGTCCTCGCCAAAGACTTCGAAAAAGCTTACAAGACGGTGATCAAGAAGGACGAGCAGGAGCACGAGTTCTACAAGTAGAGAGGCGGCGGGTCCAGATATCGATTTCTGTCTGCCTGGATTCATCACTGTTCTGTCTTTCTGGACTAAATTTAGTCGTCATGGCGCCGGGCCTGACCTCGGATCAGTCTGAGCCCTGAGACGCCCCCAACCGTCAGGGAGAGGCGCTCCTCAGCCTCTGCTGCTTCCTATTAATAGGACGTGCTCCCTCTACAAGGCGTTACTTTAAAGAAATACAATAAACATGTTTTCCATACCAGGAGAGAATCTGTGTTTTATTTAGAAAATAAAGCTGAGATTAATGAAGCGGGTTCAGTAGAGCAGGTGATTAACGTCCGAGTTTCACTGGTTATTTAATCCCAGGATTCACAAAAACAAACCTGCATCATCAAACCACCGAGCTTAACGGCCGTTAAATGAACGATGACAAATGACAGCAAAGTGGGCGGAGCCAAGAGAAATCGGCCGGTCAGGATGAACCGGAGCCCAACTCAGTGATTTTAACGCAGGTTTTACCAACCTTTCACAGTCTCCTGCAAATCTTTGTTTTTTCAAAAGGACAAATCCAGTGACTTCAACATCAGTAAACTTTCAGCATGTTGTAACTTAAAAAAAACACCTTACCGACAAATGTGGCAATGAACAATAAATTTAGTTAAAAATCACGCAACTTTTTTGAAGAACCACAACTAGCAACAAATCTATCGGTGTTTTTTCAGCAAAGCACCACCTCCGGACTCGCCACCAGGGGGCGTGTCTGAGGGAAATGGGTTTATACGGCAGGGCCTGAGTGACGACATCAACCAAGCTGGAACCAATAGGAAATGTCAGCTGCAATACCACCGTTCAACCCAAAGAGGGCAGCACTGAGACGTTTTTAGGTTAAAATGCTGCAGACTTTCACAGAAACATGCAGGTAGAACCCAGTATAAGCTATTTATCCACTTTATCTGAAAATAAAAGTTAACTTTGGTGTTAGCGTCTTGTAGTGCATTATGGCATCATTCAGACATTTTGTACTTCATTCAGATGCAGCTTCGTGAGCCTAAACCCTGCAGCCATCTTGTTTTGAGAAACAAGAAACTTTCTGCTTCAACAAGCCAAACTTGTTTACTCCTTTTCAAATCCTCCTTCTATGACCTTTAACCCTTTAAGATCCAACAATATTACAACTTTACTTCAAACAAAAGAAGTGTACAAAGGTTGACTTCTCTTGGTTGTTTGCTACAGGATTCACCAAATTAATTAAAAAGAATAACAGTTACTTCCTCTGCGCTCATCAATCCAAGGTTTGGCCCAACACCAGGCAGCCATCAGCATTCCTGAGCTCAACATGCCGACCAGGCAGATGTAACTTCACCCCAAACAATGTCCTCAATTTGTTTTGCAGCCTCAGACAATGCATTAGCACAAAGCAACACCCGGGGCTTTAACGTGTGGCTGAGAACTGGAATATCTGCTGCAATGACCACGGTAGTTTTCCATGAATATTACTCATAATTTATGAGTAAATTAAACATTTAACTGTTTTTACTGAGGTACAAACTTTTTTCCATGTTATTATGACTATCAATAATTTATGGGAAATTCTTCCATCTGCAAAATACTATAACAGATTTTCATTAAAGCTCAAAAATCAATCAGGAAACGGTACATTCATCTGCACAAAACTTCAGCAAAAAACGGTTGAAAGTAGTTTTCATGTTTTTCTGAAACGAGTCGAGTTTAGTGTTTTATTTCTCTGAGCGTCATATTTAGTTACACTAAATCCTTGACTTTATCCCAGATAAATATTTAGCCGTGCAGCAAAATATTTATCTTGAAGGATTTTGTCTAAAAATATTTAGCTTGAAATTAAATATGCGGCTTGAGGCTAAATAGTTAGCTTGTTAAACTAGAATTCAACAAATGTTGATAATTGAAATTGTTGTCAATACTAGGAATGATGACAGAATGTTATTAGGTGGAATTTTAATGACTAATGTGATCATCTTCCCGTATTTATCAATTATGAGAGTCAATATAGAGCTAAGATACAAGATCTGATAAATAGATCAATAAGGAATAGATCAGCTGACATCAGGAAACAGATGGGATGAAGTTTATAAAGATTACATGGAAACATGACAAAAAAATAAATTAATTGGTTTGATTGTATAATAAAGTTTTTAAAACATTCTACAATAATTTGACATGGTTAATAAGAAGACTGAAAAAAATATAGCAAATTGTTGGACAAAAATAAAGCGAGTACAACAGAAACATAATTAACGAAGTTGTAAAAAAGGTCAAAGCATTTAATTCACTTGTTACATAAACTATTTATATTTATTAATGAGTGAATTAAGTAAAAAAACATTAAAATAAATATTTAGTTGACTAACTACTTTGGAGCTAAATATGTAGTTTAAGTAAATATTTAGTTAGCAACCTTAGCATTTAGCTTGCTAAGTAAATATTCAGTTTGAATTTAAATGCTTAGCTTGTTAACATTTAGTTTGGAGTGAAATATTTATAGTTTCTTAACTAAAATTTATTTTGCAGCTAAATATTTTTATTTGAAGCTAAATATTTAGTTTTCTAGCTAAAAGTTGGGAGCTGAATATTTAGCTTGCTCACTATTAGTTTGAAGTTAAATATTTCATTTGCTAATTAAATATTTAGTTTGGAGTGAAATATTTGGTTACTATGTAAATATTTAGCTAGCCAACTAAATATTCAGTTTGAAGTTAAATTTATAGCTTGCTAGCTAAACATTTAGTTTGGTAAAATATGTCAGGCTAAGTAACTCAAATTACTGCTGTTAATTGTTGACAGTGTAACGTCACACTCGGTTCCCCGTATTTCTGCCCTGACCTTGTGCTGATCCTGAAGGTCATCCTCTCCAGCTCTTCTCATCCTGGGTGCGTAAACTTAATCATTTTTTCACACCTTCAACATTCACGTTTTTAAAAACAAGGCGTGTTTTAATGAGGCGTCAGTCGCTGTAGTCGTACATCAGGTGGATGAACATCTGCGTGGTCATGCTGCCTCCGGTCTGCAGGTCCTGCAGCTGGCAGAGCCGGCTCAGGTAAACCCCGGCGTCGGGCCGGCTCCCCGGCTGGCTGCCTCCGCTCTGCTGCTGCTCCGCGCTCCGCTGCTTCTCCTTCTGCACGTCGCCCCACGAGTCGAAGCAGTGCAGCTCCAGGTTGTTCTGCCTTGAAGCCAGGAGGGAAGTTTGGTCACACAGAGACAAACCAGCGGCGGCCGTGACGTCAGAGTGAGCGGACCACCAACCAGGGCGACGCGGCTGGGAGCCTCCAGGTCACCTGGTCGAAGTAGTACGGGCAGATCTGCATGGCGGAGCGCTCCGGGTGGTGCAGCATGCCGCCAAAGATCCGCTCCAACTTGTGGTTGGGCCCGAAAAGCAGCCTGGGGAACATCCGGTCCCACAGAACCGGCACAAGGCTGTCCATCCTGGTCTGGGCGGCCGAGACCCGGCGAGGAAGCAACCGGTACAAACGAGTTTGGGCCATTTCTCCAACAACCCTGAAAGCACAACGATCATTGCACCAAAACCTCTGATTCAGGAGGTCCAATGTTCTCCTGGGTTTCTGAGGTAGACCCGGTTCCGTTGGGACCAAAGTTTAAAATGACCCTAATTAATTGAAAAACCTGTTCCTAACCTCTTCAGTTGCTGTTGTTCTCTTTCACACTGCTCTGTGTCAAATAAACTAAAAGTTTGAAAAACTTGTTCCCTGCCTCACCTGTGGGGGCGCCGCACCAAAACCTCTGAAGAAAACACTGAATGCAACTTCCTTCTTCACCAAATGAAACAAACATGGAGTGGCTCAGATTTTAGCGTTTGTCCGATTTCTCTTTCGTCTCTGGATCCATTTCTCCCGCTAGCACTAGCCTAGCGCGTTTGTTTTGGTTGTATTTACCCAGAATGCCGTGTGTTATAGTTCGCTTCCTGCTTTTGGAGCGGTCTCCGGTCCACTTGGCGTTCATATATGCATTCGAAGCACCAGAGTTGACTTCAGCTGAACCCAAACCGAGGTTTGGACTAAAGTGGATTAAACGGCGCTGGTGTGAATGCAACCTAAAGTCTTATTTTGGGCTTTTTGCTGCTTTTTTTTCTCATTTCCAGTCTGGTACCAGAACATTCCCAGGTGTCTTGCTATTTAAGCCTTTGACCTTTGACCTGAGACTCATTCAGGAGCTAAAAGTCTCCAGCAGGGTTGTGTCTGGTATCGGATGAAGAAATGAGGTTTGGTTCAACACTTTCATAAAGGTAAAGCTCACTTACAGGTAGTGGTGATTTCCAAAGCTGATCTTCTGGGTGAAATGTTGACTTTTAACTGGGATTTTGTTCTAGAACTGCATCAGTTTTTAAACCATAACTCCATATAAGCAACAATGACCTCATTCTTCCTCATTTCTGACCTCTGACCTCATGATCCGGTTACCTCTGAAGAGCCTCACCTGTTGCTCAGGTTCTGGTTCATAGCTGGGTCTTGATCTGGTTTCTTCAGAGACCTAGCTCAGGGATAGGCTTTAAATTTCAAACCTGTTTATTTCTGTAAAGGTTGGAGTTGAGGAAACACCTCCCAGTCAGACTGATTTGAGTTGCTCCATACTGTTTACTGCTGTAGAGAGGATCTCTGCCTTTCAGGAGTTCTGTCATTTTCAAAGGGAATCTTTCCTCCTTCCTTTGGCTCTGGTTGTGAAGCTCAGTGCAGGTGGCAAAGCACCAGGACAATCACGGGCTGCTCCTTTGTCCTGCGAGGACGACACAGCCTGACTGAATGTCCTGAACTGCTGCTTTGGTCGTTTTGAAGCCCTGAGCAACAGACCTGTGAGAAAACCCTCTCTTCATCCGGAGGAACAGATAACCAGACAGCTGATGTCCAGAGGACCTTGAGAAGAATCAACATGCATAAAGCAGCAGGACCTGATACGGGGTCTGGTTCTGAAGACCTGTGGCTGAGCTGTGCTGCTGCTCCATCCTGCTTCAAGACGGCCATCATCACCCAGCGCCCAAAGAAACACCTTTTCATCAGTGAATGACTTCCGCCCTCTTCATCTCGCCCCCATCGTGATGAAGAGTTTCCAGAGGCTGATGAAGGATCACATCATCTCAAACTGCCCTCCTCTTTTGATCCGCTCCTCATCAACGATGGAGCAGGAAAGGTAATTTTATTTATACAGCACATTTTCAGCAACAAGGCGATACAAAGTGCTTTACAGGAATTAAAATGAAATACAAACAAATAACAAACCAAAGGAAAAAGCAAAAGAAAAGAATCTAATGTTGATCTAAAGTATGTAAAGTAGGAGCTCCTGTTCAGGTAGCTAAGTGTCCTCTGGTCTACTTCCTGTTCTGGGTTGGAAGAACAGGAGCCTGAAAAGTCGTCTAACAATGTTGGAGGAATAAGAGTCTAACAAATAGTTGCTAAGGTCGTTTTTCTGGATTCTAAGTTTGTTCTAATCTCTGGTCTGGGTTGCAGTAATAGGAGTCTCTGCATAATAATCTAAAAATTAATCCAAGAAGTTTAGTATTGGTCTAAATAGTGAGTACAACACCTGTTTTCTAAAAAAATAAGCTAAAGAGTGACTAATCTAATTCCTTTGCTGGTTACCAGTGAGTACAGTTTCTAAATAATAACTGATAAGCTGGATGAAAAGACAGCATTGGGTGGATGTGGCACATATAGCAAGACAAACACAAAGACCTGCTGGAAAAGGCGTAGAGGTCAGGGAGTGTTTGTAACTATGAGGTGTTTGCAGATTAGCCCCATGTCTCTGTTCTCCCAAATAAAGTCTCTTTTAAAGGTGGAAATATCAAGAGTGAGTCCCTCACAGTTCAGCCATAAGATTCCAGGGTGAGGAGTCGTTTGTCCACATAAACTCCAGGAGATAAAGGCCACAGGGAGCCAGATTCAGAAAACTAGTTCACTGAGCCAAAACTAGCAGCTTGTCCAAGATCGGTTCCATCCCGTTAGTGAGTTTTGAGTCCTCAGTTAGGCTGCGAGTCTCAGCAAGACTCACATCCAACTCATCTCTGTCCCACAGCATACAGTCTGAGTGTTCGCTAGTTCGGCCAAGTCCGTCACAATCAATAAGCCAGAAATCCTGTTTCATGAATAAATCCGGGGTGAATCCCTCCAGGTCTGTCCCTGCAGGACAGGAGGCTCTTCTGTGCCCAGACTTCTCGTCGAGAAAATTTGATCAATTGCATTGAGAGACCGGTTCACCAGATCCAGGAACATTAAACCTCTGAGGATACAGATCACTGACACTTTGAACCTCCAATCCTCTGGCCTGGTGAAGAAAAGCTTGTTGGATGAGAAGATCCAACCTCCGCCTCCCATCCTCACCACTTCCTACAGAGAGACAACGGAGACCAAACCAAGCAGCAGCATCTCTGTCTGGTTTGCAGCATCCAACACTGACTGGCAGCGTGAGGAGAGACTGGAGAAGACAGCTGAGAGAATCGTCAGGACTGAGCTTCCTTCCATCCTTGACGCGCTCCCAGTCGCTGCCTGTCCAGGTCTCAGTCCATTATGAAAGACCCGTCCACCCTCAGCAGGGTCAGTTCTCCCTGCTGCCCTCTGGGAAAAGATTCAGCAGCTTCAAATGCAGAACAACCAGATTCCACAACAGCTTCATCCCTCAGGCCATAAGGATGATAAACTCCAAATTAGATTCATCTTTTATTACATATATTTACATTGATACTTTTATTACTTATTTATTTAGTATTGGAGCCTTGCAATGAAATTTCTTTCAATTTGTAAATGTTTAAATGTACAATTGAATGACAAACTCTGTATATGTATTAAATACTTTTATATTTTTTATGGCAGCAGAGTGAATCTGGTTTTGGCACCTGAGTAGTTGTGTAATTTTTAACATGGCACACTAAATCTTTTCTCCTTCGTTTGGCTCTGGTTGTGGCACTTCAATACTTCTGTATTTTTTATGGCAGCAGAGTGAATCTTTACTCCCTTTTGGCACCTCAGTAGTTCTGTAATTTTAACTATTTAGACTAAATATTTTCTCTTTCTTTGACTCTTGTTGTGGCACTTCAAAATCTCTGCATTTTCTTGTAGTAGAGTGAATCTTCCTCAGTGTGGTTTTGGCACCTCGGTAGTTCTGTACTTCTGCCGGGGCAGCGTGAACCTTCTCCCCCTCCGCCGGCTGTTGTGGGACTCGTGGTGAAGGGGAGGGAACCTCCTGCTCCTCTCAGACCGCCTTGACTTCACAAACACGGCGGAGCGGCTGCGGGAAGCTCCGTCCGATCCCCACGCCTCTTCTCGGTAAGTTTCATTATTAAGGAATAAAGTTAAAATAATTAAGTTTTGATACTGTTGTTCTGGTCGCGTTCGCTAGCGAGCTAGTGAGCTAACAGCCGTTAGCTCGGTTCGTCTCGGCTCGGTTTCCCCCACATCTGGCGACCTGGTCCTGGGTTAAAGAGTTGGTTCTGTTGCCGGAACCGGACCACAGCTCCCCTGAGGTGGACCTGGTTCTGTTGGTGTTTGCTGGGAGATGTTTGGACTTGTTAGCTCCTCTCCGAACCGGGAGCAGAACCGTTGCTGTTACCGAACGCTGGTTCTGGAGCTGGGTGGTCCGAGGACACCTGAACATCTCAGCGGGTTATTAGCTCGTTTCTGCGCTTCACTTTTGAGCTAAAGCGACATTTCAGCGAGTTCGTTTCAAATGTTCCTCCCGTCTAAAGAGAAAGAGGAACAAAGAAAAGTTTCACTCCGAGTTTAATCAGCAACGGAAACTCTTTGTTTCATCAGCAGCTGAGTTGGGTCAACTGAGACGTTTCAGGGCCTGGTTGGTTCCGACTGGAGGAGCCGATTTCCAGCTGAAACGGGTTTCATCTTAACGGAGGAGTTTCACTGTTCTGCTCCAAACAAAAGGCCCCGCAGGGCCTCTTCCTCCTCCTCCTCCTCTTCCTCCTCATCCTCCTTCACATTAATGACCGGACCGCCTTCAGGACTTGCGGAACAGCCGCTCTTCTGGCCATTTGCGGCCTTTTTCTGGTTTTGAGTGACTTTTTGCGTCTTTTTTTGTACGAAATTTACAACTTAAATAGAAAATTGTCGGCTCTAAACCAGGTAAGTAGGACCACAGACCTCAGTGACGATTTACTCAAAAACACACCCATTACAGATAAGGGTTTTAAAAGACTTCTTATTTTTGTTGCTGGGAATAAACTAAAATTAATACCTTGACTGACAGGTTAGGAAACTGTGCAGCTTTGAGACCCTTTTTCCTACCTTTTAATTAAAATACACTTTGATTTCTTGCTCAGCGGGTAAAAAGAAAAGAATTAACAATTAAATGATTTAGCATTTTTTGCTGAAAAAAGTGAAAATGTCTCCCCTGAGTTCTTTCAACTTGGTGATTTTTATCCCACGGTGGAAAAACTTTGGAGTAAACTGAAAAACATGGGTCAGAACCACGGATAAATGGGACGGATAAGAAGTCCAGATTTTAGAAAAATACAGAAAACCCTAAGATTTAAGTCGGTGGAGCAGTTTACAAAACGGTTGTCCCAGTTTTTACAGGGAGTTAGTAGAGTTTGTGTTTGGAGTGGCTTTGCAGAGTTTTAACCGCTCTGATGGAATCATGTTTTTTACTTTCTGACATCTGAAGCCAGATGTCCGTCTGTTCTTGGTCCTTTTTCTGCAGCAGATGTCAGAATCTTTAACACCTGTAGATGTTTTTTGTGCTGGAGCGCGGAAAAGGCTGAAAGGTCTTGGAACTCGATTAAAATGTTTAATCGAGTTAAGTACATTTTAATCAACCTATATTCACCAAATGAACAAAATTTTTAATTTAAAAATTATTGTATGATTCTGCTAAATTGTAGAGTTGATGCATGAGCTGATAAAGAAATATATTTGTTTTTAATCCGTTATTCAGTCATCAGATTGGAGAAAAGTGCAACTGAAACTCCGTCTTTTTGAAGCAGAAATGAACTCCGGTCGGTCAAGAAGTCGTTTTGTTCACTGCTGTTGGTGCGTCAGAATTACGGGTGTACCAGAAACACTCAAATAAAAGGTCCCGCTCAGAAGACAAAAGACAAAAATGTCTTTGTTATGACAACTTGACATTAACCAGGAAATCATTAACGTTTAAACTTTACCTTTAATAACATAAAGTTACCTATTTTTAAATGCAATCAGTAATACTTTTATAACAAATGTATATCAGTAATGATTTCTTGGTTAATGTCAAGTTGTCATAACAAAGACATTTTGAATAATGTCAACTTTGTATTAAAAGTGTCATAATTTACCGAATGACGTTTTATGACAACAGTAATAAATATTCATGAAGGCTTATTGATGTTCATGACAGGTGTTATGACATGTTTATGACAGGTGTTATGTCATGTTTATGACAGTTTCATGACAGTCTTATTCAACCCCCTTCAAATAAAGTGTTACCATTTTCTGTACCAGGTGTTTAATGTTTGCTTTTGGAATTAAATAATCACAAATCTCTCATTAAATGTTTTATTTTTTTTAAATAATGATGCTTGGATGAGAACGGGTCGGTGATCTGTTGGGACCAAATCTGTGTTTGGGCTTTGAAACGATAATGAATCCGTATTAGTCCGTCGGGTCTCCTGATGACATCAACGCTGCTGGACCGGCTGACTGAGTGCAAACAGAACCGCCGTGTTCTTTCTGGTGGAAGTTGTTGCTCTGGTTTCGTTGTGGGTCGCTTGGCTCCCTTTGGGCTTCCTCGTTGCTATGGAAACGGCGGCTGCTTGGTACCTGTATGGGGGCAGGACCTCACCTGGGGGTGGAAACATTATCAGAGCGACAGGATGAGTCCGCCTTGGCCTCTGGAGACACGAACTGGCTTCTGGATGTGTTTCCATGACGAGGAAGCTGGCAGGCGTCGCCATGCCGACGCATTCTTCCTGGTTGGTTGTTGGAATAAGAATGACGTTCAGTGTTTGTTCAGCTTTTCCTGAAAAACGCTGGTGATGCCTGTTCAGTGCTGGACCTGCTGTATGTACAGTAAACACAGAGGAGCTGCAGTCTGACCTGACGTTCTATGGAGCTACATCGGGGGAATTATTTATTTTATTTTATTTTCAAAAAATATTTGCAACAAAACATCTTTAAGAGAAATTATATAAAATAAAAAAACTAAATTTAAACAAAGACCAGAAACAAAAAAATAGAAGTAAATAATTCTAAAGGAGAAACAATAAAATGAGAATCATCTTTGACAAAAAAAAACATTTTAAGTGGGGAAAAAAAACATATTTTGAAGCTAAAAACGTAATTTAAGACATAAAAATGTATTTAAAACTTAACAAATAAGTATGGAACAAAGGATTTGAAAGAAATCAAATGAAAAAAATAAATCATTTTAAATTATTGCTGTAACAGAATGATTTCAGATGAATAAATTAATTTTGAATCAGAAAATCATAATTTTGCCTTCATCCTGGCTTCATCACATCATCCGACGGACTGGGATGCCTGAATTATTATTTCATGATGAACTGCAGATTAAATCAAAGCAATTGGACGATAACATGGAACACCTGACCTTGGATTTCCCATTTGTCATTGAACGCACCGTCAGAGAGCAGCAGCTGTCATGTACAGTAGAGATGCAGCCTAAAATATGAGTCATAAAGTTATCAGACAGAAAAGATGCCTGGAAGGACAGAAGTTCATTAGTGGTGGAGGAAGTATTCACGCCTCCAACAGGAAGTTGGTTTTGTTTTTACCGTGTTGGAGATAAAATCTCATCTTTTCTGTCCAACTGCATCATTTAATGAATCTGCTGCACTGAAGCGTCAAAGACTTCACCCCCTGCAAGTCTGATGTGAAGGAAACCCCCAAACCTCTCCAGGCTCCATACGGGCCAGAGGTCAGAGACGACAGGAGGGGACCCGTCCCTGATGTACGGAGTCACTTTAAACACAAAATTATCAACATGTTGGGATAAGAAATAAAAAGTTTGCTGTGTTGTGTTCATCAACGCTGATCAGGTTTTATTGTAGAAACTGATTAAAAACACAATCGACTGATTAATGAATATATGGATCAAGGTTATTAACTAAAACAAACAAAATTATAACTACATGTAGAAAACATTTTTGTTAATTTAAATAAATAAATAATAATATAATATAACATGCTGAAATTGTAGAGATATATCCTTTGTTTCCATGTCTGTTAATCTGTTTATTAGCCTTTCAATTTGATGTGACATTTATTTTATCCTCACACAAGCAGTTTACGTCAGCTGTCAGTAAATTACGGAGCCTCGTTTTCCTCCTGGAGGAAAAATGGTGAAAGTTGGAATAAAACTCCAGTCAGTTTATGTCCAACAAAAATTTAGTCCATTTTTTGAAAACACTATCTTCTGTCGAGTATTTATCACCCAATCGATGTAAACGTAACAACTTTTTACATTTTTTTAATTCTGCACCTAAAAATTAACCACAGTGTGAAAAACTAAAACTACTACTATGACTAATAAAAATTAAATAACCAATAAAACTAGTAATTAGTAAAATCTAACTAGAACTATTTGAATTAGACAAAATTACAATGAAATAAAACTAAACTAAAACTAACTAAACTTGGTTTGGGTCGATGAATATTTCAGGCTTTGATGCATTTGAATAAATTAACCCTTTAGTGAAATCACAAACTAATGTTTTAATTAGTTTCTTAAATGACTCCAGATATCCAGGACCCATCTTAGGCCCGACTTTACCGGATTTAATCTGATTGTGAATTCCTCTCAGTTTCCATGGAAACCAGCCTCGGGCCATCGCACTCCCTGATGTCTGCCAGTCAGAAACGCATTCCCAGCAGCAGACTTCCTGCTGACGGTTTCCCTGAAAACCTGGCGCGGATTTCTGGATCGGATTCCAGACTCGCCTCAGCAGTTCCCCAGGGGTCAGGAGGTCAGGGGTCACGGGCTGAAGGTCGTTGGTGGTTGAAGCTTTTCTCTCCATGTAGAAACTTCAGAAATGAGGTCCTTCCAGCTTCTGTTGGGACATTTTGTTTGCTGCCTCACCGGTTCTGATCCAAACCAGCTGTGTGTGGAACAGATGGCTCGGGTCAAACGGCGTAAAATCAAAACCAGCTTTGTTGACTTGGACTGAGGCTCACCAAGGAATTTCACTGCAGTTTTTAAGAGCTCAGGCTTTGAACGCAGCTAGAAAATGGACGCTTCCTGTGAGAATGCATTGTGAGTCCTGTAAGCTGAAAGTTTGTGCTGTGAATTACATAAATGTCATAAATTATCAGAAGAAGATGAGTATTAGAAACTGGAGCAGAACTCTGCATACAAAGCTAAACCGTCTGCTGATCAAAGGTCTGTTTTGATGAGCTAAAATGTTTTTAGCTAAGATGCTAAAGGTTGTGGGTTGCTAGCGCCCATTTTTCGCCCGTAAGAGTGAAAACAGCAGTATAAGGTAAAATGAGCTGAAAAGCTAAAGCTAGCTAAAATACTAACTATAGCATATTGGCTAACACATGCATATTTGACAGCATTAAATTACTCTATTCAGGATGTAATTTTATGCTTTTAATTTAAAATTAGCTCAAATGTAATGGATGCAATGCTTACATTAGATAACATGCTACAGTTGACTAGCATTAGTCAACATGCTGACTAATGCTAGCGTGTTGGATAACATTAACTTCATTCAGTATGTTAATGTTAGAATTAGCTGAAATGTAGCTGATGAATGCCATCATGACTAACATTAAGTTACTCCATTCAGTGAGCAAACACCTGTGTAAGAGCTAAAATTAGCTAAAAAGTCAGAAACCTGATGGACTGGGTGGATTTGCTGCTGACCTCTTCCAGTCTGAGGCGGCGGCTTCATGTTGCATCAGGAGGAAATGCAGCTCGGCTGATAATGATACATAATGTTCAATCAGTCATCATTACAGATGCTTCCAGCATGTCATGGGTTAACGCATTCAGACTAATGAGTTTACTTCCTGTTGACTGCCAGCTTCCTCTCATCCTCACACTAACTTCATGGCGGTCTTTCTCTCTTATGTCTGCAGCAGATGTAATATTGATGCCCTGCACACTGAAAGCATCCGCTGCTGCGGCTAAAAACGGATTATAGGGACATTAAACATGAGCAGAAGTTTATCTACCAAAGGAGGAGCGATCCACGTCAGTTTATTTCTACCTGGAAAAATTCAGTCAGTATTTAACATCCAACCAATTTAAAAAAATTATTTATGTCCCTGTAGCCTTCTTCTTGACAATACTCCATCGATTCTCTGGGATTTTTTTTTTTTTTTTTGGAAAAACGCCAAAGTGGGCGGGGCCAAGAGCCACTGAGGGGCGTGGCCATGTGTGGAGCTCATGGGGGTGTGGTCGGGAGGAACAGCGGTGTTGCAAACGTAATGACTTTGAAAAGTCACTAAATTTGTCAAGTCGCTTTTTGTATTAAAAAAAAGCCTGAAAAGTCACTAAATGTGGCAACAGACTCGAGATGCTTTTTTTTTTCTTTCTATACAAAAAACGACTATCGGCAAATTGAGTGATTTTTTTCAGTGTAGTCATTAGCAATAAATGTGGCAACTTCTGTCCCAAAAACAGAATTTTTTGGAACAAACTGGCATCTTTTGTCAAATCAAATCATTGGTCAAAAATCTAATCTGATTGAACTGTTGAATGTTTTCCAACAGTGGCAACAAATGTAGCATCTCTCTCAAAAAAAACTAGCAACTAAAAGAAAAAGCGATCAGTAACGAATCTAGCCAATTTTTTTTCCAAAAACACCCAACTAGCAACAATACTGTTTATTTACTTAATTTTTTGTTAAAACAGTCACAACAAACCTAGCAGCTTTTTTCATCAATGACAAGCAATAGATCTAGAGTCTTTCTTAAATCTGGTGAATCTTTTTACACAAAAATGTCTGTTTGCACAGAAACATACAGATGAAACCAGAAAAGACCAATTTAGACAGTTTGTCTGAAAAACTCCAGCTGGTTTGGTGGTTTGTTGCTTTTCCTTCCTCCATCTGCTGCTGCTGCGCTGCGAACCCGTCCTGATGTTCTGCTTTGCTCCCGAGTGGGAAGCGTTTCCACACCGCTCTGACTCAGTCTGCTTACCACCCAGCATGCATTGCAGTGGCGTCTCCACCGGGGGCGCTGCTGAGCAGGTCTGTGCTTCAGGCGGCTAGTTGTCCTGATTCTCATCATAAACAGGAAAAATGTTTGGTGCTGAGGATGTGAGGAGGCGCGCCGCTGATGCTCTGAGCTTCTGCAGTTCTTATTGGGTCTCCTGGGCCGCCCGGTTCTGATGGATCATCTGCAGCGGGAAGCTTCCCGTTTGACCCAAACATCTCCTCCCAGGAGAACCGGTTCATCTGCAGATCACTGAGGAGCGACAATCAGCAGTTCATATTCCCACTTTATTAACATGATGAAGACGAGCTGCAGAGCGCTGCTAATGCAGATTTTCCCGAGACCTTCTCTAAGAGCTGATGAAGAGGATGAAGAAGATGATGGTTCATTTGAGCCCAAACAAACCGACTCCAGATCCGTTTCCTGGGATTCATGTTCGTTCTCAGAATTTAAAACCGAGCGACAAATCTAAAACATAAATCTGACTTCAAGCAGCAAATCAAGCTTCTTATTTTTTTCAATAAAAAATTATTTGTCTTAAAAAAGAAAAAAGCGAAGAGTTAAATTTATTTTTTTAAAGTGACTAGTGAAGAAATGTGGACTTATCTTTAAGACACTAGCAACAGCCTGTTATAAATTTGGCTTGTAGCAGCAAATCATCTTTTTTTTATAACTGACCTGCAGGTCACTTAAAAAGTATTTTGCAACAAAATACTTTTTTTTAAGTCAGAGAAAAATGTGGCTTTTTTTTTTTTTAGTTGAAACAAATTTCTGTTCTGTGAAGTCGATCGTTTCCTTCAGATTTAGTTTTAATCTCGTTCTTCCTCCTGTCAGGTGATTAGCTGGAAGCTGCTAGCCTTCAGTGGGATTAGGATTAGGACTAGGATTATCGTCGGCTGCTATAACCGACTAATTAATGGGTTTGTTTCTGATGCTGCAGCAGAGGTCAGAGGTCGTTCTCGCTCGATTTGTTGATGCCTTTTCTTCCTCTGTCTTTCAGAACCTGGTCGCCTCGGCAACGGGCCAGCGAGTCCTGCGGGCCAGTGTCATTGTTCCAGAACCGGCTGTAATCCTTGCTCCCTTTGTTCCGGCGGCGGCCCACGGGGGCCATGACAGGGGGGCGGCAGCAGAATCAGCCGACGGCGGCAGAATGAGCGGGCCTAGCCGCCCGCGGGCCGGGTCTTCACCGCACAGCGAGCCGGACCGCCAGAGGTCGCAGAGGTCGGCCCCCTGCTGACCTGCAGTGGCGATGAGCTGAAGGATCGCCAGGCGCTCATTTCCTCTCCTGCTGGTTGATACTTCCTGTTTCCTGTCTGGGGGGGACGCTTCCCCCCCCCCACGCCTGCCAGAAGTGCCTTCCTGTCCCTGAACTGATCCGTTTCGCCTCACGTCCTCACCTGGACCCTTCAGAACCGCTTCGTTCGTCCAGCTGTCACCATGGTTACCCTGCAGTCCAAGTGGCGCTTCCTGTTCATGTTCCTGGGCATCCAGCTGGTCGTCATGGCGCTGCTGTCCCGGGAGGGCTACCACAAGCGGGTCAGCTACTTCATCCGGATCTTCCGTAAGGGCGAGGCGGCCGGCCCGGTCCGGAACCGCACCGCCGCCGCGCCGGGCGGCGGGGACGTCTACGCCAACCTGTCCCAGCTGTCCCGGGGACACGACCACGCCGACGACATGCCTTACTGCCCCAAGACGTCCCCGCTCATCGGTGAGTCCAGAACCTTCCAGTCCAAACCTGGCAGAACCCGGCCAATCATCACTGCTGTTTTTCCTTCTGAAACAAGGGGGAACCTTCTAGTTGGTGTTTCCTGTCCCACCATCACAAACATAAACACATGCAGTTTACTCTGCCTGGACTTTAACTAGACCAAACTCAGGGATGATTTCAAGAATTTTGTCACAATATTTTTTGGTATTATTCCGATAGCGATAACAATTTTACAAACTATTTATTGCTACTTTTTTACCTGATGCAACAAACATAAATGCTTTTTATGAGTAAACTGTTAAAATTAAAACCATCTAATCAGTTTTTACATTTACTGACGATTCAGGGAGGAAACAGTGAGAAAATAAAAATAATGTCCATCCATCATCCATCCATCCATCATCCATCCATCCATCCATCATCCATCATCCATCCATCCATCCATCATCCATCCATCCATCATCCATCCATCCATCCATCATCCATCATCCATCCATCCATCATCCATCATCCATCCATCATCCATCCATCCATCCATCATCCACCCATCCATCCATCCATCATCCATCCACCCATCCCTCCATCCATCCATCCCCCCCTCCCCTCTAGTGAGCAGAGGAAAAATCCTCAGCTGAACATTAATGCTGGTCTGGGGATTATTTCTGGATTAATCGATTAATACCTGAATGCAAAAGGTGATTAATCGAATCTTTTAAACCAGGTGACTGAAGGTTTTTTAATGTAAAATATTTTTAGACGGTTTTGGTCTAATATCTGCTCTGAGTGGTTTTATGCTTGTAAATGATGGATTACTGATTTAACTATTATTTCACTAATCGATTAATCTTGATTAATCTGCCGTGAAGCTGTTTGGTTCTGGTTCTGTAGATGAACAGAAACTGATCCGGACCAGAACATTTGCTGCCTTCATCTCACCAAGTTCCACTTGCTATTATTATTATCGTTATTATTATTATTTTTATTATTATTGTTGTATAATTATAATTATTATTATTATTACTATTGTGGTATTTCCCGTCCAGCAGCCGTGTTTTAATGTTGATCCTGCAGGGCTGAAGGTTCTGTTGGGTCAGAACCTTCATGCTCCGGCTCTGATCCGGACCGGTGCTCTTCCTCCTGCTCCTCTTCCTCCCTCCTGTGTTCCGGCTTTGCATCTTCATGCTGTTGTGCTCCAGCGAGATCAGGGCTTATGTAAGCCCGTCGCCGTGCCGACGCTGCAGCAGGGGAGGCCTTAAAGGTGCAGCGCCGTTAATTTACCGGATCCAGCTTGATGAGTGCGGCGCTGCCGGCCCGTTTGGGGATTTGGGATTAATTATCCCGGTGAAAGTCGGTCTTCTAAAGACGGAGAAGAGGAGGATGAATCTGTCGTCTGTCTTCACCTCCGCAGCAGCTGCTGGTTCCGCTGCAGAGACGGAACCGGAACCAGAAATTATGGTTCTGTTGGTTCTGGCGTTTGTTGCCTTTTAGGCACTAAAACATGAAATATGAAGGTTGTGTTTCTGAACCCATCAATCGCAGAATTACACGACTCCCGTCTCATCGTGGCTCAGGTGGAAAACTTTCTGACAGAAGTGGCTGGTCTGCATGTCGACCAGCTGAGGTCAGAGGTCATCCCTCTGCTGCTGAAGCCAGTGGGTGTTTCTCCATTGTTTTAGTTATCGATTAATCGATTATTCTAATGATTAATCGGGAATTGAACCTGCGACGGCCGCGTCAAGGACTACGGCCTCCAGATGTGGGTTGTGCTTAACACCCAGAGTCTGCATGTTTTCCAATACGACAGTAGAAAAGTTAAAAGATGCAAACAAATAATTCAGTTTCTCTTTTAAATCAGAAAATAAACAGTTAGCCTAAAATGCAGTAGCAGTTTTCCTCTAATTGTTTTTAGCTTCATCCTTTTCTACAAATCATCAATGAGTGAAAAGTTCAGCCGTTTCTGATCTGGTGATTATTTATTGATTAACCAGATAGAAAATGTTTTCCAGAATCTGAACCATGTGGAGCTAAAATGCCAGATTAGTTCTGGGTAAAACAGATGAAGGTTTTTTAATCTTTAAACTCAAAATGTTTATATTTTTGTACAGTTTTGGCTTCATTACTGTTTTGTTTTTCAACAAATAGCCTTTTTTAGAGTCTGTATACTCCAGTTAATGATTAATTGATTCTGATTATTCCATAATGGATTAATCTGATTGATCGTTTCAGCCTAACGATCCACCAGTCAGCTCTGCTTCTGCTGGCTTTTCCTCAGGGTGCGATTATGAAACTGTTGCTGCTCTAAGCTCTGCTGGGCCTGTTGATGTTAACCTCTGACCCCTGGTTCTGCTAGCTACCTGCTGTCCTGAGTCAGAACCACCTGAACCGCCCGCCAAACCAGTTTCTGCCTCCGGTCCGGTAAACCAGAACCTGTTTTGTGTCCGCAGGTGGGCCGATCCACGTCAGTTTCCCATCCGGCCTGACCCTGGCCCAGGTCCAGAGGAAGAACCCCCTGGTGGTGAGTGGGGGGCGGTACCGGCCGCCGGACTGCGAGGCCCGCCACCGGACCGCCATCATCATCCCGCACCGCCACCGCGAGCATCACCTCAAGTTCCTGCTCTACTACCTGCACCCGTTCCTGCAGCGGCAGCAGCTCAGCTACGGCATCTACGTCATCCACCAGGTGAGACCTGCAGAACCCGACAGAACCCGACAGAACCCGACAGAACCCGGCAGAACCCGACAGAACCCATCGCCGTTGGCTCTGCTGCTCCCTCTGCTGGCTGCTCTCTGCATGACTGAATAAAATCTCATCATTTTATTCAACCGGATTATTTTCTTTTAATAAGGAAAAATAATAATTATGTTTTTCTGTAAGAAATTGGACCTTAATGACCTGGAGCGATTGAAAAACTGACTCGGTATCGACCCATACCGAATGTCTCCAGTCTGGTTCTGAAAGCATCAGACTGGAAACCAGTTCAGGTCAACTGGTGAAAACAGGATCATATGATGAACCATAAACTGGTTCATGCAGCCTGAATTATTATGGAAAACTTTTTTCTCTATAAAAATAGTTTTTAATTCTGGATTCATCCAGATATGAACAAAAATATGATCCGCTTTAATGACGTTTGCAAGAATCAGCAACGTTTTTAATCTGAAGTGAATCCAGATTAAATCCTCATTCAGAGAAGAAAAGCTTTTGATTTGAAGCAGCCGGATCTTTGGCGCCCCCTGGCTGTGAAGCCCTGAATGCAGAGCCGCATTAAAAGCCTCTGAAGAATCGGCTTCATGCTTCAGAAATGAACCTTTTGTTCAGCTCAGGGTGTCCAAAGTGTGGCTGGGGGGCCGTCTGTGACCCTGTGGTGGACTTTAGGCGGCCCCCTTGAGCTGCATTTATTTTTGTTTTATTTACAAATAAACACTTTAAATTTTATGTTTAAAAAATAGATTACCATTAAAGTTTTTTGCATTCATCTTAATTTTGTGTAAGTGACCTACTTTTTCTCAAAGCAAATTTTACTTCTCATAAAAAAGCAAACAACAAAACATGAGAAACTGGGCGTTCATGTTCTGTATCAAAAATGACTTGTACATGTTTTCTACAAAATATTTATTTTATTTTTGTGGATGAAAATGAAGTAGTTTAGTTCATTATTTAGCAGATAAAATAAAAACTTCAGCTGCAGCGTCTCGTAAAGTTTTTTCTGTTAAAAGTTTTGGGTTTTCTGGGTGTTTTTGCACCGCAGGCGGGGAATTACACCTTCAACCGGGCCAAGCTGATGAACGTCGGCTTCCGGGAGGCGATGAGGGAGGAAGACTGGGACTGCCTCTTCTTCCACGACGTCGACCTCATCCCCGAGGACGACCGCAACCTCTACGTCTGCGACGCCAACCCCAAGCACGCTGCCATCGCCATGGACAAGTTTGGCTACAAGTGCGCCGCTGCAGCGTCCGTTAGCCCGCGGCGCCTCCTACTGGTAGACTCACGCTGTCTCTGCTGCTTGTCCCCTCCAGGCTTCCATACAAAATGTACTTTGGAGGCGTGTCGGCGCTGTCGCCGCTGCACTACCTGAAGATGAACGGCTTCCCCAACAACTACTGGGGCTGGGGCGGCGAGGACGACGACATCGGCGTCAGGTCAGACCCGTTCCGATGCTCTACGACCGAGCCACAGACCGACCTTTGACCTTATGCTCTCCGTCCTCAGGGTGTCTCTGGCGGGGATGTTCATCAGCCGTCCGTCTCTGAAAGTCGGCCGCTACAAAATGATCAAACACAAGCTGGACAAGGGCAACGACGTGAACCCCAAGAGGTAGAGACCGACCGCACGACTGCTGCTGGACACCCAGCCTGGAGTCCATGGCCTAGTCAAAGCAACCAGACTTTAAATGCACAGTAACATGAATCCTTTCCTGATAATTTAACAGAACTAAAAGGAGGTAAACGTATATTGAATTAGGGTGCAGTACCGCGTTACACCAGAGGGTGGCGGTGCATCTTTTTCCCATCATCACAGACACATGAAGAAGTGGACAAGCAGTAAAGAGTTTTAATCCCAGGTTGATAATTTTCACCAAATTATGAATCCTTTAAGTTTTGTATTGTTTTATGTAAATATTTTGAGATAAAAAAAAAAGTTCTGTTAGCATGCCAGATGCAATGCTAGCTTAGCTGCTAACTGCTAGTGTATTTTGGAGTTGGTCACATTTCAGTTCAATACTTATCCACAAATTCAAGTTAGTCAAACAAAATGACACATTAAGTCAGAAATAAAGTCAAAATCTAATTATGTTAAAGTTAATTTTGATTAATCAGTTACATCGATTTTAGCAGGTTAAAAAAAAACATTTTTAACACAATTGTGGTTTTGTGTTTTAATACATACTAAAGTGCCAGAACTTTTGTATTTTGTTTCTGGTACAACCATAAATCTGCCGGACCTGCTACATCCAGGCTAACTGATGACAAAGCTGATACCGTCTGGGGTTCATCCCTGCTTCATCGATGATCTGGAAAAACTATTGTTGTGTTCAAGTTGTGCTAGAAGGAGTTAGCCTATTCAAGCTATGTTAGCTGCACAAGCTAACATAGCATCTCAATGCTAAACATGTTGCTAATGCTAATGTTAGCGTCTACAATCCTTATTTCTAAAGAAGTTCAATGAATGATCAGATTCTTGAAACTCTAAAAACTCTAAATATCTTTGTCTATTTCTTAAATAATTAGAAATTAAAATGTTTTGTTGTTTGTGTATGTCAATCTAACTTTGTCTCTGTTCAGGTTCAACATGTTGGCGAAGACGCGTCAGACCTGGAAGATGGACGGCATGAACACGGTGGAGTACGAGGTCGTCTCCAGGGACTACCTGCCCCTCTACACCAACATCACCGTCAACATCGGGACCGAGTCCGGCCTGCACCCGCCTGCGCAGAAACCCGCAGCAGAGAAACCTGCTGCAGCACAGAAACCTGCTGCAGCACAAACCTGCAGCAGAAAAAGCTGCTGCAGAGAAACTTGCAGCTAATTCTTCAACCAAACTCCAGGAGAAACTTGCTGTAAAATAATCCTGTTGGTGTGATTTCTGGTAGAATGAAGCGATAGCTCCCCCTTGTGGCTCCTGCGGTCGTCTGGAGCTGCGGAGAGGAGGAACCCGGTTGGACTCTGTGAGTTTGTGTGTCAGGCGCTGTCGCCGCTGTATAAACCATGAGGCCTTAGAACCACGTCTTTTCTTTTCACGTAGACCTTAGAGTGTAGAGGGAGTTTAGAGGAGGAAGCTGCTGGAGCGTTTTCACATCAGCTGATTCACGTTGGATCTGTGAAAGCTGATCGGGCCAGCTTCAGTTTCTGATCCACTGCTTCAGTTTCTGATCCACTGCTTCAGTTTCTGATCCACTGCTTCAGTTTCTGATCCACTGCTTCAGTTTCAGATCCACTGCTCCAATTCTGTTTTTCCTGTGGATGATAATGAATTCCTGCATTTTCATCACTCCGACGGCTGATTGTGTGAAAACATCTCTCTTATCCTCTGAGTTTGGCAGAAGAAACCAAAGAAGTTTTTATTCTTCATATCACTTGGTGTTAGTTTGCTGGAAGCTCCAGGTTGCGTCAGACGCCTGGGTTATCACGTAGATGGGAAGTGGCCTTAGACACGCCAGCCTGGTTCCGATCCATAAACGGCAGTTTGGGTCGGAAAGACTGAAACTTTTACTCCTGGAGGAGAGAAACTGAACGGGCCGGGTGTCACTGGGTTCTGGTGTCAGTTAATTTCTGTTCTCCTTTCCAACTTCTGCACAGTCCACAGTGGCCTTATAATCATAAATAAACAGATTCAAAATGAAAATATTCTGTTGGGTTTCTCTTCCCTCCTGGTTTTTATTGCTCATATGAAACAGAAAATCACTAGCATTAGCTTTAGCACCAGCTAAAGCTAAAGCACAACACCAACATGGCATTTCATGCACAGCATCACAGGTGGAGAAGGATATGACGAACGCTTTAGTGACAAAATTATATTGAACAAATCAATCTTATTTTGTTCCTGAATGTTCCTCGTTTGAAATGGTTTTTGGGGAATGTGAAAATCTGTTGAGGAAATGGAAATCCTGCGTAAACAATCTTCACTCACTTCAAAATAATCAAAATAAATCTCTGACTACATGAAGAATTAAACAGACCTCAAACTTTAACTGAAGGTTTACAAAACAGCCAAGTCGATTAGCACTTTAAAATATATCTGAAAATATTATTGTAGGGGAAGCTAAGTGCACTAAAGTTTTAAAGTTAGCTATTAGTGCTAAGCTAAATCGTAGCTCTGCTGTTAGGTTAGCAGAAGTGTGCCCACCACTGTTCGGTTAGGTTTTACACACCAAGATAGTTAATGTACTGGAAGGTAGTTTTATTTCTAAAACACATTCAGCAACAAGGCACTTCAAAGTGCTTTACAAAAATTAAAAGGAAATACAATGAAACAAACCAAGGAAAAGAGCAAAAGAAAACAAAAAAGGATAACTGCATGTTTAAGAATAAGTAGTCTGATTCTCTGGATTCTTGTTCTGATAAAGTTGATCTAAGGCAGAGGTTCCCAAACTGTGGGGCGCGCCCCCTAGGGGGAGCGCCGTGTCATTGCAGGGGGGGGCGCGGGAAGCCGTCTGAATGGAAAAAAAAAACAAAACATGAA